>NC_133619.1:518355411-518655411 GCF_048593235.1 Sminthopsis crassicaudata
ATGGAGTGACCAGAATCAATCATTGACAATTGGGAAGAAATCTGGGGGAAGTGTCCCAGAAACCTAGGCAAATGGAGTCACGAAGAGTTGGGTGCAATTGAACAAATGCTGAACTTCGGAATTTAAAGCTGAAAGGAGACCTTGGAGGTCAGCTAGTTTCAATCTCTTTTTTTAATAGAAAAAGAAACTGGGACTTGGGAAGGAGAAATAAAACTGCCCAAATTACACAGACAATGTTCTGTTCCAGTTTTTTATAAGTGTGTTAGATGAAGGTATAAGACAGCATACATGCCTATTAAATTTGAAGATGATGTGGAATTGGAAGAGAGAGCTAAAATATCAGAAAATAGAATCAGAATCCAAGAAGATTTCAGTGATCTTGATTGATGGACCAAACTTAATAAGATGAAATTTAATCAGCAATCAATTTCATAAATACAAAATAGTAGCGGTTAGGGTTAGACAATAATTCATAGCAGTTTTAGTGGTTTTCAAACCTAGTGAAAGTCTATTTCAAATGATGCTTGGGATGATAAAACTGGACTCTGTAAAGCAGGGTTGGCAAGACCTTCAAAAGAATGAAAGGGTCACCAGCCTTCTACCCACTCTGTTCTCAGCTACTACAAAGGGAGAATCTGAAGGAGTAACATGAAGCTTGAAGGTAATATATGAAGTAGGGGAGGGGAAGGCCCACCTAATTTATCTTTGATGAGAGTGATGTATTTGTCTTCAAAAAGAAAATGCATTTACCACCAATTTGCTTCCAAGAGATAATGTATGTAAATTCTTAAAAGCCTATGTAAATGATTATTTATTATTATTATTCATTATATTAGGAGGGGGGAAGGTTACTGGACTATCTAAGCAGCTAGATGGCATGGTGGATAGAGAATCAGGCTTAGATTCAGGAAAACGCAAATGAGTTCAAATCTGGCATAAGATTCTTACTCATTGTGTGACTTTGAGCAAGTATCTTTTTCCTATTTGCCTCGATTTTCTCATCTGTAAAAAGAGATGGAGAAAGAAATGACAAACCAGTCTGGTATCTTTGCCAAGAAAACCCCAAATGGGGTTACGAAAAACTGGATAAAACTAAACAAACACTGAGCTACAGAATTTAAAGCTGAAAGGGATCTTAGAGGTCAGCTAGTTCTAGTCTCTTTTTTATGGATAAAGAAACCGACTCCAGAAGGAGCAATGAAACCGAACCAAAATGGCCTAGGTTACATATCAGGATTGCATGCCATCTTGAGGAATGGAGAGGAGAGGAGGGAGGGAGAAAAAATTTGGAACTCAAAATCTTTCTTTTTTTTAATTTTTGAGTTTTTTTTCTTTTTAAAACATATGCAAGATAATTTTTCAACACTGACCCTTGAAAAATCTTATGCTGTGTTGTGATCCACACTCAGTTCCCACCGTCCTCTCTCTGGGTGCAGATGGCTCTTATCATCACAAGACCATCGGAACTGACCTGAATCATCTCATTGTTGAAGAGAGCCACGTCCAATAGAATTGATAGACATATAATCTTGTTATTACTGTGTACAATGATCTCCTGGTCCTGCTCATTTCACTCAGTATCAGTTCATTTAAGTCTCTCCAGGCCTTTCTGAAATTATCCTGTTGGTCGTTTATTGTAGAACAATAATATTCCATAACATTCATATACCACAATTTATTTAGCCATTCTCCAATTGATGGGCATCCATTCAATTTCCAGTTTCTAGCCACTATAAAAAGAGCTGCCACACACATTCTTGCACATACAGGTCCCTTTCCCTTCTTTAGTATTTCTTTGGGATATAAGCCCAGTAAAAACTGCTGGATCAGAGGGTGCACAGTTTGATAACCCTTTGAGCATGAACTCAAAATCCTTCAAAAATTAAATTTTGTAATTGGAATTAAATGTAATTAGAAAAATAAAATTCTATTAAAATAAAAACAAATAACAGCAAAGTTAGGTTAGTTACAAATAATGAGGTCAGAATTTGAACCCAAGGCCTCTGTCTCCAAATTCAAGTCTCTTTCCCCTTTATATTCTGTCTTCATGTCCTGACTGTATCATGGGAAATAGACATTAGGGCTTTTGTGAACGTAGTAACTGGGGAACACAAATATAGCCTGGTTGTCAGTGTGTCCCTCAAGTCATTTTCCATTCTTTATTTAACCATAAATAAAGGAGTATGGCCTCTTGGGCCTATACTCATAGGCCCCCAAGCTTGGTTTGACCTCCGTTTGGGAGCCTATACTTTTTGTACTTTGGGTACCAAGGTGGGCAGGGGTCTGTGTGGGGGAGTCCTTGGCTATTCTGCACAGCACCCTGTTGGCAGCCCCAGCTACCACATTTGCCAGCCTCATTAAGTGCTCCTTTGATGCCTGATGTTCAGCTGGTTCCCAACAGGAGGCTTGCTAGAGGTGTGGATAAAGGCTCAAATTGGCATCTCTAGGCATTGGCCTGGATCCTGCACTGCTGGGCACTGGAACAGAACAAATGTAGAGTTCCCCTCTTGGGTACCCCCACCCAGTCCCTGTTCCTGCAGCCCTTCTGTTCCCTGTCAGCTGTGCAGCAGTGACAGAGAAACATTCCTGTTAACATGGCACAGGCCAGTGAAGGGGCTCTTGGCACCTGCTCTGCTGACTTCTTCCTGGCCCTTCTTCAGATGGTGATTCCTCTGCCTGGCTGGAGCTGGGGCAGCTGCAGATGTGTTCAGGAGGGTCCTGCTTCTGGCCCCCATCGATGAAGCGAGGACAGATTGGAGGTAGCTGACAGATGGTGGCAGAGAGAAGCCCAGGCCAGGCCTCCAGGAGATGCGTGGAGTGTGGGGCAAGTCGGGAAATCCCTGAATCTCAGATTCACAAGCAAGGTCACAGGTTCTCTCATCCACCACTTACTTGAGCAAGGGTGCCCTCTCTAGTAGATCCTAGATGTGGTCATCCAGTCTTTGTCTGAAGAGTTCCAGTAAGGAGGAACTCAGTGATATTCAGTGGACAAAGGAACAAATTTGTAATAAGGGTGCCTTGAATCCTAGCCTTGCCACATACCTGTGTGATTTTTTGGCAAGTCACTTAGTCTTTCGATGGATAAAGTGAAGGGTCTGGATTCGATCCTATCTAAAGGCCCCATATACATCCACTATGTACCTCTGATATCCAGAGGCAGCCTCTTTCACAAGTGCTAATAAAATTTTATTTATATCAAATTTCAATTTGTCCTTTTGCTTTCTTCCAAATGATTGTCCTTCAGATATTTGAAGGCAAGTCTTCAACATCACCATTTCCTTCAGTTGATTGTGATATGACATGATCTCAGGCCCTTTCACCATCCAATGGAAGGCTTGGCTCTCAACTGAGCCAAAGCTTCAAAGGCTTTTTAGCTTTTTTGAAGGAGGATCTGTTTCATTTTTGTCATTGTCGCTTTCTGTTCACCTCCCTAGCCTCATACTTGTCCCTGTGATCCTGAACACATATTTTAACTTGCTCTAGGCAATCCTATAAGAGTATAAGTTACAGAGAAGATGCCAACTGGCTTTGATAAAGGGAGTTTCCAACATCAATGAAATCACTTGTCCAGTCCCTATCCCTAATCTGTTCTCTGCTGATACCTTGTCAGTTCTCCCCTCTCTCCCATAGCATATGATCATACCTATTGTGGCCCTGGATCTCACCAATCATTCATTGAGCAGAAATTTCTTATTTCTTAGCTTGTTCAGGTTCAGTTCCTTGCCTTGTCTTCCCCACCCAACCATACCAACATCTCCATCTTCCAGTGGCCGGGTCTCTGCCCCCCACCCTAAGTTCCAGATTTTTTCCATTTGTGGTACCACCCCAAGCAAGCTCCAGGACTCCCCAGAGATAGTGTGAAAATACTATTATTATTCATTTTACAGAAGAAGAAACTAAGGCAGATAGAGGCTAAACAATTCATCCAGGGCTTTTTACCTGCTCCCTGAAACCATGCAATTAATCCAGCCTGGAACCCAACAGTGCATCAGTCATATTTCATTTCCATAGTAGTAACATAATATAGTGTTTTGCACAAAATATAGCACTTTATACACTCTTTCTCTCTTCTTCTCTCCCTCTCCCCTTCTCTCTTTCTTCCTCTCTGCCTCTCTCTTTTTCTATCTCTCTTTCTCCTTCTCTCCTCCTCTTCCCCTGTCCTTCCTTTCTCCCTCTCTTCTCTTCCCCTCTTCCTCTTCCTCTCTCTCCCACTCCTCTCTCTTCCTTTTCCTCTCTCCACCTTCCTCTGTCCATCTTCTTCTCTCCCTCTCCCATTCTCCCTTCCCCTCTCTCCTTTTTACTCTCCCTCTCCTTCTCTTCCTCTTTCTCTTTCCCCCTCTCCTTTTCTCTTTCTCTTTCTCTCTCTCTCTCCCTTCCCCTTTCTCCTCTTCCTTCCTCCCTCCATATATATTTCAGTATATAGAAAATTGTTCTTTCTTTCTTTAACTTCCTTGGACCAATTGCCTCACTTTACAAGAAGAAACTTAAGGTCTGATAGAGTCGTGCAAGCCTAGAGTAAAACACTTGGTAAAACAGCTGGTCATTGTCAGTGTCTGGATCTGAATCAAAACTCAGTTTCTCTCTAACTCCTGATCCAGTGTCCTCTCCAGCGTTTCTCTCATAATACCTCTGCCATATGATGTAGGAAATACAAAAAAATGACATACCCATTTTGCAAGTGAGGAGACTGAGATTTCTGGAGAAGTGAATCGACACTTCTCACATACCAAATACATGGCAAAACCAAGATTGTCTTCCTATTATGTGAGGACCAAAACAACTGATCAGTTAGTGACCAATTTTCTCCTTTGAATTAAGATGGTTGGACCTACATGAGAGATGCAATCTATTGCTGGCTTTGAACCTGATGTTTTTTCAGCTTAATAGAATCTTCTACAGTTCTTGCTCCACTGTTGTTGCTCTCAAAATCTAAAGGTCACTTCCATACCATAATGAGACATCAGAGGTGTACTTTAGTAGATAGATAACATCTCTTTTTTTTTAATATGTAAGGAAACTGAGGTCCAAAGAGGTTATAAATCCCTGAGCCCAAAAGCTAATGGGAATGCCACTTAACCAAGCAACTAATGACAGAGTCAGATTTAGGCAGTCTTAAATTTACGGGCTCTTTGACTCATGCTCTTCCTTACTATACCAGAGAGACTTCCATACCTTCTCTATTCCTCCATCTTCTACATAACATTACTAGGATGGAAATACCGGGGTTTCCCCCTAGGAGACACTGGCATCATGGGAAGCTACTAGACATTATTTATTCTGCTTTCAGAGTGGTCAGAGTGCCCAGCCTACTCCTACTCTGCCTCTTCTTCTAATAGTAGCTTTCCCAACAATAGTATGGCAAAATATCTCGGTGTTTCTCCACTCATAGGGCCTTGTGCCTTATGTATTGAGATACAAAGTCTCAGAAATCTCCCACAATTCATGATTAACTGAATTTGTGCTAGAAAGTTGATCGAGATTATCTTTTGCCTGTTTCCTTAGAGTAATTTGTAGCATATGCTCAAAACACTAGATTAGGATCCTACCCTTCCAGGCTTTCCTAGCTTCTATTGGACTCATAAGTTGAGCTCTTGCATACTGGGCAAACTGAAGGTAGGGGACTAATGATTTCCTGCAATAGTTAGGATGAAGGATTGGGCTTAGCTCCCTAGGGCAGGAGTGATGGCTCAGAGGTTAATGGCCCAGGATCTGGGTCCCCAGTCTGCAAAGTGTGACTCACTTCTTGAGTTGGGAAAGAGACATCTCCACCCCCAAACCTGACAAGGCAGAGAGCCATTCCAGAGCTTGGCCTGGATAGTGGCATTTCTTCATTCTCCGTGCATCCTTAGAGATGAACGAGCAAATAAACAGCTAACATTCTGGCCTCTGGGCCTCTGAACTGATGAAATGGCTGAATAATGGATGAAGCTGGACAGATTGCTTCTGAGAATGGGCACTGGGGAGGAGGATGGAGTAGGTGGAGGAGGGAGCCAAGGGAAAGAGAATGGTCCTGGCAAGAGGAAATGCCATTGCAAGCACAGGCATGAGGGTTTTCCACCGAGAGCCCTGGAGTCCCTCAGGCCAGCGGCCCCATTATGGAAAGTGTTGGAGCTGTTTGACTCAGAGACAAAAGGAAATTTGCATGTTACAAGGGAAGCACTTTGCACAGCAGGCATTTAGCATCAAAATGCTGGCCCCTGTTGTGCCCTTAGCTCTGACCAAGCTAATGGGCGGGCATCCAGCCTTCATAATTCTGCATGCAATGACTGTGGTTAGATACCTGGGAGAGCTTCCTGACTGTGAGAGTTGGGAAATAGGATAGGAGCCGACCGAGGCTACTTTTCCTGGGGGAGCTCACTATTTCCAGGAGCAGTCCCCTCCCTTTTATGGACAGCTCCAATCGCAAGGGCAGTTGGGCATTCAGTGGAGTAACTCATGCCCCCTTTTTCTTCCTGGCCTTTGGTGTGATATGAGGAAGGAGTAGGAGCATCTAGAAATACAGCCTGGTAACCTGGTATCATAGGAATGGGCCTAGCCTACTTTGGGGAAGGCATCCTAGGGATCACCTAGAGAGGTGGGAAAATGGATAAAGTGCTAGAGAAAGAGTTAAGAAGACCTTGATCTGACTCAGTTTATTCAACTGTAAAATAGGTATCATAATAGAATCTAACTCCTAGGAGTTAGAGGATCACACAAAAGACTGCAAATAATAGTTTACAAAGCATACAATGCTAGTTTTTATTACTGTCCAAAAAAGATCCTCTTCAGAGGAGCAGGAAGTGGTGTATACCTATGAATGTCCTCCCAGCTTTTACCCACTCCACCTCACCTCAGCTCCCCGAAACCTCTGCTTGTGTCCACTGTCCTAGCTAGGGTTCCCCACTGATCCTTCTTCTTCTCCAAGGCTCTTTCACCTTTGCTTATTTGGGATACGCACACTCTGACTGGGATGAAGGAAAGTCCTGTGCATGCCATCTCTTATTTCCTAATTGGTCCCTTAGCCCTTTCGCTGCCAGTCTGCCTTGGCATGACCACAGTGGCACCTTCTGCAGCACAGTCATGCTGCCAATATGGTGTTCAATGCCAGAGCAAAAGGGGGGACCCCTTCCTAAGCCCTTTAGATTAGAGCTGCTGGCCAGAGAGCACTCAGCATTCTCTTTCCATGGGCAGAACATCAACTGTAGTTCAACTGCATGTTCTGATTGGTCAAGGATCTTACCCTTTAACCTCCTCAGCCTCATCAAATGCATCTCCTTCCTTAGGCCTGCCTTCATTTCATATACCAAATGCCAGATTGGATTGCTGCCTGGGCAAAGCCCTTTTGCCAAGAGGATGGGCTAGGGGGAGGAGAAGAGTGGGCATCCTGCCTCCCACAGCCTCTAGGCACCCACATAATTGGATTGAGCTGCTAGAATCAGGTTCTCTGGAGCTGACACTGCCATGTTGCTCATCCTCTGGCCCTGGAAAAGATGCTTTGGCTCAGCCACTTATTGGCTCTGGTGTCCAACCAGTTCTTTCCATTAATAGACAGGGAATATCTTGAGAAGCACTTCTGCACAAACCCAGCTTTTTAAGCATAAGAGGTGTTCAGGGGAGCCAGAGACCTATTTTTGACCTCAGACTTATTTCAATTCCATTTGTGCCCACTGATCACTTATTAAATTACTACGTGTTTTAGACTTTATGCTGAATACTGGAGCTACAAAGAGAAAAATGTCAGTTTCTGCCCTCAAGGGGCTTACATTCTATTAGCGATTAGAGACCAGCATGGTCAAGGGCTATGTCCTGGGATCCATAGCAGCACCCAGATCAGTGTCTGTATTCCCAAGTCATCCTTATTGTCATTCACAGCAATACCGCTACTCTGTCCCCATCGGTCCTACTCCATCCCAACCATAGAATAAGGTAAAGATATGGTCAGGATCACGGGCCAGGTGCCCACATCATTGCTATCCCAAAACTTGCTAGGTTGCTTTCAGTCCTAACAACATGTGTCATCTCATCTCACCAGGAGTTTCACTGTCGTTCATGTTTTATTAGTATAAGTGCCTTAAAAGCAGATCAGAGATTCAACTAATTTGCTCATTAGTAAAAGGAAATTAGCCATTTGAGATCTGTTCTAATAAAATTAGCTTGGTGACAAATGCTTTGTTGCCATGTTTATTAGATTACTATACTCTCTGCATTTTAAAGTCAAGATCAGCCATCAACAACTCTTCAGGGATATTTTCACTGTTCCTCTCTTTAAAAAAATGTTTTATTGATATATATATATATATTTAAATCGCTGTCATTTCTCAATGATATCCTCCTACAGAACCTTTCTATTTAACAAATAATTGTAATTTAAACAAATCAACACATTTCCCTTTTTGAAAATGTATGCTATTTCCTTGTTTACTATCCACCATCTTTTTGCTGGTAGACATGTTTCACTATCAACCCTCCTGAAGACATAATTGTTCACTGCATTCATCAGATATTCTATATCTGATTCTATATCAAATTCATACAAGTCTTCCCAAGTTTCTTGAAATTCTTTATATCTGCCATATGCAGTGGTACCATATTGTAATTCTATTAAAAGTTGTAATTTGGTCAGCCTTTTTCAGTAGATGGGTATCTGCTTTCTTTCTAATATTTTGCTATTATAAAACATGCTGCTAAACATAGTTTTCAGTATATTGAATCTTGATCTTTGACCTCCTTGGGGGGTATAAACTTAGTAAAGGTATTGCTGAGTCAAAGTATAATACAGTTCATTGATGTTTATATAGTATAATTCCAAATTGTTCACCTAAACTATTAAACTAAAGCACAGCTCCAGGGACACAGTGTTAATGTGTCTGTTTTCTCATAGCCCCTTCAATAATCATCATTTTTATCTTTTATCAACTTTGTTAATTTGATGATCTGAGGAGTAAAGTCTTGGAATTTTTTAAATTTAAAAACCTTTCATAACCTAGGGTCTCTAGCCTCACATCTTTCTAGACTTCTTACATTTAATTCTCCACCACATACTCTTCAATCCAGTGACACTGGTCTTTTGGCTATTCCTCAGAGAAGACAGTCCATATTTTGGCTCCAGGCATTTTCTATGACTGGTTTCCTCGTGCCCAAAATGTTCTCCTTCCTCATCTCCACTTAACTGTCTTCTCTGACTTCCTTTCAGTCCCAACTAAAATCCCATCTTCTACAGGAAATTTCTGCAACCTTTAATTCTAGGACAATCTCTATTTTAATGATTTTCTTTTTATCCTGTATATAGTTTGTTTATACATGGTTTGCTTATTGTCTTCTCCATTAGACTATGAACTCTTTGAAGACATACTATCTTTTGTCTTTCTTTGTATTCCAAGAGCTTAGCACAGTGTCTGGCACACAGTAAGTGCTTAATCAATGTACCCACGGACTGAAGGGTGAAGCCTTAATTTGTTTTATTAGTAATTTTGTATTTTTCTTTTTTCATATGGTTGTTAGCTTGTGTTTCGCCTTTTGAAAACTTTATTCATAACCTCTGACCCTACATTCACTGGGGAATAGCTCTTATTTCTATTATTTATATCTTGGCTATCTTATCTTTATCAGAGATATTTGCTTTAAAGATTTTTTTCTCAACTGATTGCTTTTCTAGGTACATTTATTTTATTCATGAATAAGTTTTTCAATTTTCTGTCATAGGAATTATTCATTTTATCTTCTTTGATCACCTGATATTTCTTGCTTGGTTAATAATTTTTCCATTCTCTTTTTTATTATGTGATCTTTTGTACTTAGCTCATCTATCCATCTAGAGTTGATTATGGTAGAAGGTGTAAGTGCTTTATAATATAATTTGAGAGTGGGTAATGAATGCTAGGCCCTCTTCATTCTTACATTTTAACATTTTTTCTTAGGAGATTCTTGACCTTTTGTTCCTCCAGATGAATTTTGTTATACTTTTATCTAGTTCTATTAAGTTACTCCTTGGTAGTTTGATTGGAATAGCACTAAACTCTATATTAATTTAGATAGTATCTTCATTTTTATTATATTGGTAAAAATTCAACAATGGGTATTGAATATTTCTCCAATATTTGTTTCCTCCCCCCTCCCTTTTTTTTTCTGTACAGAGTATTTTGGATTTAAATTCACAGAGGTCCTAAATGCATCTTGGTAGGTTTATTTCCAGATATTTTATGTGTAATCTCCTGTGGATTTGAATCATAAGCAATAGGAAAAATGAGAACTACAACTTAGTAGTAAAATAACTTTTATTAGTGATGATGGAAAAAATTTTACATTTTAGAATATATAGTATATTTTCTATGTATATGTTGTATATTATAATTTTGTGTGTAGGATATATTGGAAATAGCCTTGTAGTAATATTGCTATGTCAAAGGGTATAGACCATAAATTAAAAAGAAAATAAATTTTTCAAAAGAAAAGAAAAAATTATATAGGGACACTCATGCTTCTAGGTACTGAACTACTTGTTGACCTAAAGAAACTTATCATCCATTCAGAGAGCCATTTTGGTATGTTCATCTATATGGCAAATAGAGATGAGGACTAAATCCAAGGGAACTCTTAGATGAAGAAATTTCTTCAACCATTGCAGGTTGATATCTTCTCTGTCCCTTCCAGTCTTAGAGAGAAAACTGAACCCCTGCGGAGATAAGTGAGTTGTTCAACATCACTCAGTTTTTATGTGTTAGAAATAGAAATTGAATCCATTGGTCTGACATCAACCCTTTGTATACTGCACCCATCCCTCCCCTTCTTATATGCAAAATCATTACTTTTTTTGTTGTTGTTCTGGGAAATAGGTGCTGTTTTTATTCCCAGGCAACAGAAGTTAAATGACCTGTTCCGGTTCATATAGTTAATAAGTATCTGAGGCCACATTTGAACCCAGATCTTCTTGACTCTAGACCTAGTGCTCAACCACTCCATACTTGTAGTAGCCTGAAACATGTACTTAAGCTACAAGCTATCATTGTTACTGAGAAGAAAGGAGATAGGAATTCCTCCCTCCCTTCCCATTCCTCTCTGCACTATGGAAAAGTGGTGAATGATGAGTCCTCAGAAGCTGAGGGCTCCAAAGAGAATGCAAAACGTATTTTGCAAGCTAGGAAGAGTTATTTATTCTAAAATAAGAAAATCAACATTTTGATTAGAAAATATAATTGATAAATCATCTGTATATTAACATTCCCTCTACCCAAAAACACTTCAATGAAACAACCAACATATCAATATATAGTATTCCATACTCATAATCTATAAAGATAAAATAGAGGAACATTACCTCAGTTATTCTCTGGGCCAAGTCATTATAAATACAAAGCATCTTTTTGTGGTAATTCATTCTTTTTTGTATAATTATAGATCTTGTGAGTTAGAGAGGTACCTGTGTGAATGGGGGTGAATCTGCTTCTAACCCTAGTATGGAATGGCAGGAGAGAAGGAGCACTGAGTATTGGAAAGGGTGGCTTTGGATAAGATATAGTCCAAAGGAGATTGAATCTAGAGTTAAAGGGTCCAGACCTGAATCCCCTTTCTTCAACTTCTGTCCTGTGTGGCTATGGGAAAGTAGTTTAATTTTTCTTAGCCTTGTTTTCTCTCTTGTAAAATCAGCACAATGGATTTGATCATATCTAAGAACTGTTCTAGCTCCAAAGCCCATGTTCTTCCAGTTTTGGGTTCCTTAAGGATTCAAGGCTTCTTTTGAAGGGAGCCCCCTTTTCTAAAAACTAAAGAAGGCATGAGAAGAAAACATTTAAAATGAAAAATAATAGAATGCAGGCCAGAGGATCATTGATCTAGTGATGAATGGTACCCGAGAGAGCACCTTTTCTAGTTTAGATCTTTTATTTTTCAATAAGGGAAACTGAGATTCATGCAGATTAACAATGTCTTTCCCAAAGTCTTATTGGTAGCAAATATCAGAAGCACGATTTGAACTAAAGTTCCAAAGGGCATAATGGAAGAGAGGACAGAAGGGAATGGAAAATGGAGAAGTATAGGGCAGAGATGCTGATGATGGGAGAGCAGGGGATAGTTTGAGGGATTGAGAGTCTTCAGTATGGTGACTGAGTTACAAACTTAGAAAGGAAGAAGAGGAGATAAGAACTTGTTAGCTCTCTTACGGGGGCAAATATCACATGCCAGAGTTCGTGCCCAACAACCCAACTGGGTGAAGTAGGAGATGACCTCCAAAAGTCTCCAGAGAGCCTAGGATATATGCTTTCAAAGCAGTGAACCATGCGTAGAAAACGCTAGCTCCTGATTCAGAGGCCTCTTCTGGGGACCCACAGTTGTGTGGCAAAGTCTTTGCTTTCCATCCCACCCAGCAGACTCAGCCCTTCCTTTCCCTCTCTCCTCCATCCCTTCTGTCCTAGTACAAATTATCCGTTCAGACAACAGCGACGTGTTTATCCCACAGGATGTGACTCTGAATATTAGAATGTCAGAAGCGGCTGCGTTTGCAATAAGTTTCTGTCAGATAGGAAATAAAAGAGGAGTTGCAGTTATTTAATTTGGAACTCACAGGCAAGTCAGTGGGCTGGGAGAGTTGCTGCCATTTCCCCAGCAGCTGACACAGAAGTTGGTGGTTTCTAGTACTGTGGGATGCACATATTGGACTGACTAGAGGGAGAGTTTGATGTTGTGGGAGAATTAGCAAGACCCTCACCCTGATTTTTACTCCTAGAAGAGAACTAGGTAGCATAGTTCTTCTCTTTAGAAATGTGTTCCTAGAGACATAAGCTTGATATTTGAAGCAGATCTTAAAAGGAAGGAAGCAAACATATATTAAGTGCCTCCCATGTTCCAGTCCTCTAAAGACTTTAATAAGGACTTATAAATATTATCTCATTTTATCTTCAAAACAACCTGGGAGGAAGATATTATGATATTCATTTTACAGTTGAAGAAACTGAGGTAGATGGAGTTAAGCAACTTTTCCAGGGGTAGCTAGTTAATGTCTGAGACTGGATTCAAACTCAGATCCACTGTATTACCCAGAAATTGCCTTTGATTCTTACTAGCTGTGTCTTAGAGACACAGTTCAATCATCTAGTCCAATCCTGTCATTTTTATAGCTGGGAAATGGAGACTTGAGGATCCTGGGACATTAGGTGGCTTGGCCAAGGTCACAAAAGTCGTTAATAGCACTAACAGGATTCAAAATCATGCTTTCTGACTCCAAATCTTAGGTCCTTTCTATCACAATATCGTGTGTCTCTTGGACTTTAGTTTCCTTCAGTCCTCAGCTGATCTAACTTGACTGATCTCATGTATGCACAGCTCAGTATAATTTCAGTAATTTGTGCTTTTGCTTGTTCCTAGAATTCTTTTTTCTTTCTTTCTCCATTCCACTCAAATCCTATCTATCCTGTAAGATCCAGCCTTATCCAGGTCCTCTTTCACCCTAATCCTCCTAGCCCAAGTTTCTTTAGTAGAGGCTATGAGCTAAGAGGAATGGGAAGACTCAAAAAGTATATCCAGACCCTTAGTATCATGAAAATATCTAAAAATATTAATAACTTTGGGCAGTTAGGTGGCACAGTGGATATTGTGCTGAGACTAGAGTCAGGCAGTCCTGGGTTCAAATGTGCCCTCTGACACTTACCAGTTATGTGACCCTAGGATAAGTCACTTAACCCTATGAGTGGAGAAGGAAATGGCAAATGAGTATCTTTACAAAGAAAATCCCAAATGAGGTTATGGAGTTGTGCACAACTGAAAAATGACTGAACAACAAACACTTATGTGGTACTTTATGTCTTTTACATATATTGATGAACAAAGTATTTTACATATATTGATGTGCAAAGCATTTTACATATATTGATCTTTGCTTACGTTTTATTTGATCCTCTGAAAGAAAGAAAACATACATAATTTCAGGAGCATATATTTTAGCTCTGTTTTCTAATTGTTCAGATTTACAAGTCTTCTCTCCATAACTAAACTGGAAGTTCCTTGAAGTCAGGAAACCAGTGACATCAGGTAGGAAAGGTATTAGGTATTTGATTAATTGATATTGATTGATTGGTTCCATGGAGCAAAAGCCTCCCCTATCTAAAAGTAATTTTGAATGAAAAGATCACTCCAGAGTGAAGAGAAAGGGCTGATACTTTCATGTTCCAGTCAACTATATGAAACTTTTATAGATCAATAGCTAAGGTCCTCATTGATTTGAGTGCTCCTTCTAGTGATGCTTTACTGCAATCCATCAGTGTTTCTCTATGTCTACCATAAATCCTTCAAGATGTGGAGTTGTGAAGTTCACCTTAAATGAGACCTAATTTAGGCTCTCTTGAGATTAGGAGGGTGCCAGTGGACCCCACTTTTGTATGAACTTATGTCTGTAGGAGGGATGCATGCAAATGGGAACTATGGAGTCTTAATACATCCCTCCTCTTTCTCAAAAATATTTCAGTACAACCAATCAACGCATTATGAAACAGTGAATGTGGCTTTAAAACACATGAAATAAAACACCTAATATTACAAAGGAATCAATTATATTGAAACCAAATTATCAAAATATAAAAAATTAAGTTCGTGGAACCCACATTAAGAAGTCTTATCTTAGATGTTTATGGTCACTGAGAAGCATGGTAACACAGCTATCATAGGATATATCAGAGGCAAGATTTGAACTCATGTAGCTCCTTATCCAAGGCTGGCCCACTAACCACTCTACCATGCTACCTCTCATTCTGGACTCTAACTTTACCTTAAAATTATCTAAGATTGCATTAATTATTTTGGTAGATGTACCAGTTGACACATATTGAGCTTACGATCCACTGTAAAACTCCAAATGTCTCAGTGAACTGCCTCTGAAGTTCAGATATACTCATGATAAACAGCTGAAAGATGATAAAATTAATGGACTTGGAGTCAAGAAGGAACCAACATTCAAATCTTACCACTGACACTGTGTAATCCTGGGCAAATCAATCTCTTACATGCCTACAAAATTTCCTCAGACTTGCCTACCTTTATGAGGTTATCATTCTATTTTATAAGCGTGGTCCAGCCCCAATTGGATTTATTGCTGTTTCTCTCACATGACTTCCAGGCTCCCAACTGTGTGTCTTTGCATAAGCTGTCCCATGCAGGGAATGCATTATGTCCCCACGCCTGCCTCTTTGAATATTTAGTTTCCTTCCAAGCAATCTCAAATGCTATTTCCTTCATGAGACCTTTTCTGATCTTTCCAGTTGCTAGTTCTCTCTGCCCTTGAAATAGTCTTTATTTTATGTGTGTGTGTGTGTGTGTGTGTGTGTGTGTGTGTGTTTGTGTGTGTATGTGTGTTCATGTTGTCGACTTCTTGTTTTTTCATTTTTGTCTTTGTATCACCAATACCTAAAACAGGGCCCAAAATGTGGTAGGTGAGCGATAAATGTTTTCAGATATATACATATATGCACGTAATAAATATATATGCATTATGAAGTGCCCTATTTTTGATAAAATCAAAGTTATGGTCCTAATTGATTAGGAGACATGTGAGAATGTAATCCTGGGAGCTCCAATAAGAAAGAAGGAAGAAACAGAGTGCTAGTTCCAAGGGGTGCCAACTGGTGAAGGAGGAAGCTGCAGATATAACCCTTTTGTCCAAAATCAACTGGATGATGAGCCTTGGACCTCAGTAGGGAAGGATGGAATTTAGGACTAACAAGCCCATACTAGGATTACTCTAACTTCAGTGCTCTGTAATTCTCACTCAGAGTCTGAGAATCCAGTAGAGAGAAATCAAGGTAAGGAGGAAAAAGTGCTGGATCTAACTTTAGGGGACATGAATTCAAATCCTGTTTTTGCCAACTACTATCATGTGATCTTCCCTGAGGTTTCAGTGTCTTCTTTAAAATGAAGGAGTCATTTCCCTGCTACATCTGGCATACTGTTGTGTGGATTCCAGAATAATTAAAGGAGAATGGCAAAAAGCTTTGCTTAATGCTGAAAACTTAGGCAGCACAAGTTTACATATATGGAAAAATCTAGGTATAAATAGTTCCTGGGTAGAGCATCAGGCCTGGGTCAGGAAGATTCATCTGTCTGAGACATTCCCTCAGACACTTGGTAGAGGTGTGATCCTTGGCAGGTCACCTAACTTCCCTCAGTTTCCTCTTTTGTAAAATGAGCTGGAGAATAGCTGTGTGACCCTGGGCTAGTCATTTCATCCCAATTGCCTCAGCCAAAAAAAAAAGAGAGCTGGAGAAGTAAATGGCAAACCTCTCCTGTATCTTTGTCAAGAAGACCTCAAATGAGCTCATGAAAAGCCAAACATGACTGAAAAATGACAAGGAAATAGTTTTTATCTTAGAATTTCCTCATGGACTATAAAATTCAATTTAGTTGCCTTGTTAAACTGTGGTTGCATTATTGGATGAAGAAAAACAGAGGGAAGATATAGACTCATAGACTTTTGATTGTAATTAGAAGGAACCTTAACGATCCTTTAGTCTCATTTTGAATAGGGAGTTCAAAAAAGTGGTCATTTCTTTCTTTCTTTCTTTTTTTTTCTGAGGTAATTGGGGTTAAGTGACTTGCCCAGGTTCACACAGCTAGGAAATGTGAAGTGAATGGTGGTCATTTCTTTCAGGTCATACAGGAGAAAGGAAGAGCTGGGAACTTTAATCCAGGCCTCTTGGGTCCCAATCTATTTAACTTTTTCTTTCACACCATTTCTTCATAAGGAAATCTTTCTTTTAAAACCCATAGCAAGCAATGAGGATCTGCCAACCAGTGAAAGACTTTGGAGATTTGGGAGTCTGGCTGGATCTAAGGGACAGCTTAGAACTAGGGCATTCTCCAAGAACAGTCTCCTCCCCAAATCTCTCTTTCAGATGTAGGCTCAGATTACAGAGAGAAGGTAGGGAAGAAGATAACCTACGGGAGCTGAGTTTCATGAAATTGTATGCTACCTTGACTCTTGGCACTTGACTTTATAATTTATAGGCCAATCATATTAGTACTTAGGCCCCTGTGGCAATATTCAATTAGATTAATAATTTATCATCTCAGTTGATCATTTGCTTATTTATTATTCATGACCAATAACATGAAGAGACCCTGAAATCCCCAAGTTCACTGAGCCCCAGAATTGCTTCATTTGTGATGGTCATCTGCTATGGCCTTTACCAATGAGGGGGTGTGCTCTATCATAGCCCACCCCTCTCTACCTGACTGCTACCCTTTTAGCTCATGGATCCTGGAATGTCCCTGCTGCCTCTGGGGGAATGGTCTTGGCAAATTAGAGGGAGCTTATGCCTTCCTCTGTATGTGCGTGAGTGTGTGTGTGTGTGTGTGTGTGGTGTGTATGTATATGATTGCATATTTGAATGTGATTGTTCATGTAAGTATATGTGGTATATTTACATATGAGTGTGTGCATATGTGAATGTGTGTGCATGTGTACTGTTTATATATATGAGTGGGTGCTTATGTGAGTATATTTGTGTGTGGTATATATATAGGTGACTGCATATGTATATGTATGTGAGTGCATGTGTGTGGTATGTATAGATATAAGAACCTACTTATGTGAAAGTGTGTACATGTGTGATTGTGTATTTGTGAGTGTGTATATATTAATGTTTATAAGAAAGAAAAGAAATAATTACTGAATAGATAGCTGCTCCCATGCCAGTGTGCATGTGATGTGCATGCATGTGCATATACATTGCACGTGACATACACACATGTATGTAAATATGTTAACCTGAGTTTGTATGTATATGTTACATGCATATGATTGCATATTTGAATGTGTGTTCACGTAAGCGTGTGATGTATTTGCATGAGTGTGTGCATATGTTAATGTGTGTACATGCATGATATGTACATTTGTGAGCATGTGTTTGAATTGTGTGTTTGTGTTATGTTTGTGTATATATGTGCATATTATGTGTGGCATACATATACACAAGTGTGAAAATATGTGAATGGGTGTTTGTGTTGTGTGTGCATGCATCTGTATCTATGTATATTGTGCTCATGTGTGTAGTATGCATGCATATGAGTGTGAACAGACATGTTAGTGTGTGGTGTGTGTGCACGTGTATTGTGTTCCTGTATGTCTGCAGTGTGCATGTATATGAGTGCATGCATGTGTGAATGCGTGTCTATGGTGTGTATATATGCATGTATGTGTTGTGCTTGCATATGTTTGTGTGTTGTGCATGTATATATGTGAGTGTATATGTGTGGCATATATATATGAGTGTGCAGGTGTAATATGTGAGTGTATGTGTTATACTGTGTGTGTGCTGGGACTTGTGAATGAGTAAGGAAAAACTCATCAAAGGTGAGGGCTTAACCTGTTATTTTATTATTTCTTCTTCTTTTTTAATAACCAAATTACAGATGCCAGTAAGTATTAAAGATTAATCCCGTAAATTCCTCTCTGAGCTGCTGCGATCCACTTCAACAGGACCCCTTCCTTACAGGAATGTATTATGCGTGGCTCTTTAATGAATTCTCCCTTTGTTAGGATAGTACCTAATGTAAGCACTTTCAATCAACCAGCCCTCCCCCCTCCTCTGGTTTCTCTTTCCTTTCCCTCTGCGCCTCCCACCCCACCCCAATCCCCATCAGCAGAGAAAGCCTTCTGTGGGGGGTTATCCCATGGATCCAGATCCACTGTTCCCCACTTTCTTCCTCTCTGTCAATTAACTCGGCACTTGGGAGAAACGAGGAGGTCATTAACGCAGCTGCCAGACAGCTCCAAGGAGACGAGAGCAAAGACAAAGTCAAGTGCTTCACTGTAGCTTGGAGAGCCCCTGTGAGAGAAATCGTGGGATTAGAACACTGTGAGGTGCTAAAAGTGCTTCTCCGGTCTAGTCAACAGCTCCCAGCCTCAGTGAAACCCCGACTGTCGCCAGGCGAAGGAACCCTTTCTCGAGGTTCATCCTGAGGCTTTAAGTCTTTTGTTTCTCAGAGAGAGAGAGGGCACTCTTCCTATTGGAACTTCAGTCTCCTCATCTATGAAATTCAAGGGTTGAACCCCATGATTTATTTATTTATTTTTAAAAGAAGAAAGATTGCTAATATCTCTTTCATTTTCTGGTCTGTAACTTTTCTGTAACATATTCTTCCCTTTCTCCCACCCAGAAAAGAATATTTTTAAAGAATAAAGAAAAATCATAGAGATAATTCTAAGCAAAAGCAATGAACAAGTAAAAATCCTGAACAACATATGCAAATATCCATAAATATATGCCTGTCCCTGTCTTGCAAAGGGGGAAGGGATGACTTCTCATATTTCTTCAATGGGGCCACACTTGTTGTAACTTGACAAAATCCATTTTCCAATGTTTGTGGTTGTGCTTTTTCATTTTTTCATTCTTTTTCATTCTTATTGCAATCACTGCATATATTATTTTCTTGCTTTTCCTTACTTCAGTTTGTGTCAGTTCATGTAAGTCTTTCCACGCTTTTCTGTATTCATCCATTTAATTGCTTCATCACATTCCGTTCCATTCATGTACTTTGTTTAGGCAGCCCTCAATCAATGGGCATCGGATTTGTTTCTGATTTTTTGCTACCACAAAAAGTGTTATTCTAAATATGTTGGTATCTCCAGGGCTTTGTTAATGAAGCCCCTGTAGTATATATGAAGCAGTGAAATTGCTGGGTCAAAGGCATGGGCATTTTTGCTGCTTTCCTTGCATTAGTTAATTACAAATTGCATTTTAGTACAGACTTGATTTCTCAGATCCCTTTGAACATAAAGTCTGTCATTCTAAGGACCTATCAATAACAAGGGTGATGATGACTATTATTACAATTTATAAGAAAGAAAAGAAATAATTACTGAACAGATAGCTGCTCTCATGCCACTGTACTGGAAGGTCTCAGACAATAGAATATTCCTCCTAGAAATCAGCACAGAATCTTTTCACCTCAGATCAGGGGGAAGTTGAGGTCTCCACTGAGAAAAGGAACTAGATGAAATGACTTCCAGACAGACCAAATAGCATAGAATCATTAAATCTTGGAATGTCATAATTGCAAGGGCTTTAGAAATTGTCTTGTCCAATCCTTTTATTTTGCAGAAGGAAAAGCAGAAGCCTGGAAAGGTTCTTACTTGCCCTAGATAGTTAATATGGTATTTGTTTCTATTGAATAATTATAATAACAATAATAGCTAGAAATTTCTGGCACATTAAAATATTATTTTATTTGTATTTTATTATTTTAATTTCATTTTAGCCTCATAACAACTTTGAAAAATGCAATGCTATTATGCTTCCCAATTTTTACAGAAGAGTAAACTAAGGCTGAGAGATAAAAGTGACTTGGGTATATTGTTAATGAGATCACCCCGTGTGTTCACTTAAATTTCTTACATATTCAGTTAAACACATGAGCAAACATTTTTGATACTCAGTGTAGAAATGAGGACAATGCTGACTGATCCAGACTGAGGCATGATTCTGGGCTAAGTGTATGTAATTTGGGGACTAACTAGCTCATCTGAAGTCTATTCTAGCTTTGAGAAATATAGGTGACTGCTCCTTTTCCCCACCTTTCCCTGACTCTTCATTCTGTTACCCATCCTTGACAATGCCTGGGGCAGCCTCCCTGCCTCCCCAGCTCTAGCTATACCTCTGGGTATCCTGACCAGACAAATTCTTTTTTCCCTTGTTAAAGACCAAATATTACGTGCCTAAGAGCAAGCCAGTTATCAATAAACCTCCAATAACATGTATTCTCCTAATCAATACCCAAGTGGAGAGGAAAACAATTAGCAGCTTTTTATCCTTTGACAAGAGGATGTTTTTTGTTTAGAGTAGGAGGGAGTGTTGGGGGAAGAAAGGGCTAGAGACTGGGAATTAGCTCATGAATCAAATATTAATGATTTTTTGACCCTACAGAATTGCCAAGATGGTTGTGGGAAGTAGTGATGAAGATTTTAGGCTTACTTTCTAGTTTTGTGGTATATATGTGTGTGTGTGTGTGTGTGTGTGTGTGTGTGTGTGTGTGTGTGTGTGTAATAGGTGGGTGAGAGGGAGAAGAACATGGGATGGAGTCCATCAGTGGTCTTTGTTCTGTGTAAAATGTAATATACTTTTGGGAACTCTTTTTCTGTACTAATTATACTGAAATATAACTGCTGTCTATCTCTTTATAACATAGGATAATATATGCATATATACAAATTTATATACCTATAAGAACAGGTATGTATAATAATGTATAGAGCACCAGACCTGGAGTCAGAAAGAAGTGAGTTAAAATATGGCTTCAGACACTCACTGTGTGATCCTGGGCAAGTCATTTCATCCTGTTTCCCTCAATTTCCTCATTTGTAAAATGAGCTGGAGAAGGAAATGGCAAATCACTTCAGTATCTTTGTTACGAAAACCCCACTGATGAGGCTCATATTTTTCTAGTACAATTAGTACTACTGATTTCCAATCATTAAGTTCTGGGTAAAACCAGAGAAAAATAATTAATATAATCTTAACCCTTCTGATCAATTCTATCCTCACATCGATCGTTGTTCTCATTGCCTTTTGACTACTCAACTTTACCTGTACTTAGAAAAATCTAGCCCCTACGAGTGTGGGTTCGATCCTTTAGGCTCTGCTCGGCTACCATTCTCAATAAAATTCTTTCTAGTTGCTATCACATTTCTTCTCTTCGACCTAGAAGTTGCTCTCCTTTTATCACTCCCATGGGCCATTCAACTCCCAACAACAGGAACTATGCTCATCTTATCATTCTCCCTAATGGGGTCATGAAGACTTGAATACCCCTGAAATGACTGAACAATGACAAACATACATCAAAATACATATTTACATAAATATACAGGTATTTGTATATCATTTCATATATTTTTGCATTATTTTTGTGTTTTTTTTTTTACAGAAGAGCTTATATGTACATATCTTGGTATCCTACACATATATATGTACATATACATTTACACACACACACACACACACACACACACACACACACACACACACACATATATAAATGTCACTGATTCCAAATTAAGAACTTCTGCCCTAGAAGTTGGTCTTTTGAATGCCACAGTTTTGACATAACTCATGCACTAGACATCCTAAGAGTTGGAAGTGATTGAAGAACATTTACTCAAACTTCCATTTACAAATGAGGAGCAGTGATTGTCACAAGCTTACATGGTTAATAAGTAAAAGGATTAAGTTTCGCATCCCAATTCCCTGACTGTAAATTCATTGATCTTTCCCATACATGTGGAAGAAAGCTTATCTTTGTGGCTTGGTTACATCATTGGGAAGGAACTCAAGTGATACAATACTTGGGCTCCTTTATAATACTTTTTTGTTGTTGAATCGCCATTTCCATTGTATCCTACTCTTTCTGACCTCATTTGGGACCAGATCTGGCATCTAACCAGTGGGCCATGTAGATATCCTTATTTTATAACACTTGCTAATATTTTGTAAGTCTAGCTAAGGGAGCCACTCCCCCACTCCATTGTTGCCAGGCTATGTTCAGTCATTGCAACAGTATCCCCCTCTGTCCAAAACAGAGCTGCAAGCATTCTTCTCTGTCCTCTCTAGATATTGGCCAGAGATAGTGAGGCATTTGCTTTTATGACCTTGGACTCCCGTACCCTGACACCTGTATGGGATTTCCCAAGTTCCTTCAGTCAGGAAGTGGGAGGGGCAGATAGTTCTTTGTCACTGTTGATAGACATTAGATATAATCTTATTAAAGTCCCCTCGTTTTGCAGACAAAGAACCTGAAGCTCTGATAGAGGAACATAGCAGAGCCAAGACTGGAACTCAAATCTAGATCCCTTTCCAATATGGCACAGACTTGACCCATAGGGATTATCCTGACAGATAGATATCTCTGATAGCAGTTCTGCAAATCTTTGGCAAAAGCTGTCTCCCAGTGGCAGGTGCTCTTGTTTTCTTCAAAAGGCCAAAAGGGCAGAGAAATCTGTGGCAGCTTCCTGGGTCTGGGGTCTGAGGAGGAGGAATGGAAGTGAGAATCAGGAGACATGGCCTCTCTTCCTGGCTCTTCTCGAAACTTGCCACATGACCTCGGGTATATTATATAATCTCCCTACGCCTGTTTTCTCATCTGTAAAATGAGAGAGTCATTTAGATAATAGAAGCTCATATTTCTCTCTCTAGGATCACTTCTGTCTCTCTCATCCCATGCTTTTCTGAAACTCTGCCACATGAAGTGGCAGAATCAAACTGCTGAAAACCAAGTTGTCATTGAAATGAGAATCTAAGCATCATCCTGACCTGGGATTGAGCTGAGAACTATCTTGACTTGTTCATCTACTGGTTTCTGAACACAAGATGAAAGGTTATAACAAGATATGCATAGATATAGATATATACACCCACACACTACACATTTTTTTTGATAGTCATTTCAGACGTGTTTGACTCTCTATTGCTCCATTTGGGGTTTTCTTGGCAAAGACACTCGAATAGTTTGCCATCTTCTCTAGTTCATTTTATAGATGAGGAAACTGAGGCAAAGAGGGTTACGTTACTTGCCCAGGGTCACACAGTTAGTGTCATTCAGATTTCAACTCAGATCTTTCTGTCTCTGACTCAGCACCCTATCCACTTTGCCATCTACCTGTCTCTCTTTCTTTTTATACATACATGCATGTGTGTGTTTAAGTATGTATAGCTATGTACATGTATACATACATACATGTATATTGTAACACATACGTGCATGGTTACATCTGGAGTTAAAAGGGGACATCAAAGCTTATCTAACCCAATCTCCTTATTTTAAAAAAGAGATAACAGCCCCAAAGAGGATAAATGACTTGCCCATATAGGGAGCAAGTAGTGGTGCTAGTTTTGAACCAAAAACCTCTATATTCAAAACCTGGAGTTCCAAATGTCTGGGTTCTGCCAAAGTTTTTCACCTTGGATGTTATAGACAAGTCACTGAACCTCAAACTTCCCTGTGATGTGAGAGAGGTCATCAGGAATAGGTGTTTAAAAAAAAAAGTAAATATTGATAGCTGTACCTTCATTTTCTTGATGCCTCAGGGGCCCATTCCAGGCAGGATCCAGCAAAGTTGCATTGCCAGACTCTAGTGAGACCAGGCTCCTAGCCTTTTTGAATAGTCAGCTCAATCTATGCTTAATGTTTTATTTTGACAACATTAAAACCCCAATCCCTAATTGCTATTGTCTGTCTAAAGTGGCACCAGGGCATTTGGGATGATTCATGAGTCTTGGAGTCAGGATAATTGATGGGATCCATCCTTTTTCCTTCTGCTCAATTGAACTTAATTTGGACGATTTTCATTAGCCCGTCTGGCTGGCCTTGCTTGCCACAGGGGTGGGAGGCTAATGGAGCTGCCCTGGGCCCTGGGTCATTCACGGCCCTGGCATACACTGTGGTGCACTGTGGTTATTGGGGTGGTGCCCAAGTCAAGGAATCAGGTTGTTAGAGAGATGTGAATTGATAGTTTGAAAATCTCCCACCTGCAGAAGAAAGGAGGATTTTCAGATGTTCTTTACTTTCTATTCTGATATGGACAGTGGTGCGTGTGTGTGTGTGTGTGTGTGTGTGTGTGTGTTTGTAAAACTGGTTTAGTTCCCACTCTTTCCTGGCCTATCTAGGAAGAGTAAGCTGGGAAGGGAATGCTTCGGGCTTAGATAAAGATTGTGCCTCATTTTAGCAGGAATAACCAATGGTCCGGAGCATTTTGACTTCACTCTACATTGGTTTAGATGTGACCTTTAAGATTCTTTCCAGACTTGCCTCTGCTTTTGCACATGGGCTTTCCCCTCCCAGTGTACAGAATAAGCTCATTGTTCACCTCTATCAGTAAGAATTCTTCACTTCCTTCAGGACACAGCTTAGATATCACACAAGGCCCTTTCTGATACCCCCAATTAATAGTAGCACTCTCTCTCAAATTTTCTTTGTATATACTTTATTTTTATTTACTTGTATATTTGTTTTATTTCACCATCTCAACATTCCTTCCCTGCAAGTAGTATCCTATTTCAGGGCATGGAACAGTTTCATTTAAAAATTTTTATCTGTAGTGCTTGGCACAGTGCCTTACCCATTGTAGTATTTAAAATTTGTTGAATTGAATCTACAATTCTATGATATCGATTAAGTACAATAGCCTTCCATCTTCTCCCATGCAGACTTCTTTCAGTTCAGTTCAGTTCAGTTCAATTCAATTCTGAATTAAAGCCCAGGGTTGTCAATCCCCATGACCTTGATCATGGTCAAGGTGGCCTACTGACACCTGTAGCAGAGTTTAGATACAATTAATTCTATAATCATTGTTGTGCTTTCCTTTTTTCCCCAGAAATTTCTTCCCCAAGTGGGGCCCTGAAGTACATCACCAAACAATCTTGAATTTGAATCTTGACTTTCAGTGACAACCTTGTTGTGGTTATTGTTCATCTTTCATTCTTCACAACCTTAATTTAAGTGACACTGTTGTGATCCCTGTTTTCTGGAAGCTTGTAGTCTGTGCCAGTTTCTGGATAATTGAATTAGAACATTGAAAGTGTAAATATATGGTAAAATGTCACATTCACATTCATGATGAATGTAGAATTGGATTGAAGAAAGAAGGAAGAAATGGACAAAGTATGGATATCCAGCCAGGACTTGGCTTGAATCAAATCATTCCCCTGCTTTTCCCAACAAACCTCAGAAAAATAATAAATGTAACAAATTGGATTTTTCCAACCTGTGGTGCCTGTTCCTCTGGAGGTATGAAAAGTTCCATTTAAGGAGGGAAACAGGATTAATATCTTCTTAGACATCTCCTTTCCCACTTGGCTGCATTCATTTTAGATTTACTCCTCTGTTATTTTCCCAATAAACTCATTATTGGGAAATTACATTATCTAGCAAGAGCCAATCAGCCTTGTTACTCACTTGAATACTCTCTGTCCTTCTGTTTGGAAGAGGGAACCATAAACTCATACACTTAAGGAGAAAGCACATTTTAGGACACTTTTGGATGTCCTAAGGATGGACATTTTAGTCACCACTTCATTTCCCACTTAGCTGTGTTTGTTATGGGCTTTTTGGCTGCTACACTATGTCAGGTAACAGGCAACTTCTCTTTCCTTTTCCACTCCCCTTTCAGCTTTCTTTTGTGAGTTGTCCTCTAGCATAATGTCTGTCCTGCAAGAATCCTCAACTGATGTCTTCAATTGATTGTAACTGCTTTGAGTGTGGAGAGTGCCTTTATTTTTTGGTATTTGTATTCCCAGAAATTTAGCAGAGTTCCTGGAACACAATAGGCACTTAATAAAACTTTATTGATTTTCTTCCCTATTGAAATTAATCTGTTTTATTTCCGATGTGCAGGGTAGCTGGGTGACACAGTAGGATAGAGCATTGAACTTAGAATCAGAAAATCTCATCTTCATGAGTTCGAATCCAGCTTCAGGCACTTAACTAGCTTGGTAAGTTACTTACCCCTATTTGCCTCAGTTTCTTCATTTGTAAAATAAGCTGGAGAAGGAAATGCCAAGTTATTCCAGTATCTCTGTCAAGAAAACCTTCAAATGAGATCATGGAGAGTCTGACATGACTGAAAAATGACTTAATAACACAATTTCTTATGTGCATATGTATGTTAAGGGAATAAAAGAAAATTTCCAGAAAACCAAGGGGCAAGATATGGAAAAAGATGGGCATTCTGGAGAACAATATGGAACTATACCCAAAGGACTATCATTTTGATCCAGCAGTGTCTCTACTGGGCCTATGTCTCAAAGAGATCATTAAAAAGGAAAAAAGACTCACATGTACAAAAATGTTTGTTGAAGCTCTTTTTATAGTGGCAAGGAACTGGAGATTGACTAGATGCTTATCAGTGGGGGAAATGATTGAATAAACTGTGGTATATGAATGTTATGGAATATTATTGTTCTATAAAAAATGATCAGCAGGATGATTTCAAAAAGGGTTGGAGAGTCTTACATGAACTAGTGCTGAATGTAGTGAGTAGTACTAAGAGAACATAGTACACAGCAACAAGAAGATTATGTGATGATCAATTCTGATAGATGTGGCTCTTTTCAACAGTGAGGTAATTCAAGCCAGTTCTAATGGTCTTATGTTGGAGAGAGCCATCTGCACTCAGAGAGAGGACTGTGGGCACCGAGTGCAAATCAAACACAATATTTTCACTTTTTTTGTTGCTGTTTGCATTTTGTTTTCTTTCTTGTTTTTTTCTTTTTGATCAGATTTTTCTTGTGCAGAAAGATAACTGTGAAAATATGTAAAGAAGAATTGCACACATGTATAGCATATATTGGATTACTTGCCATCTAGGGGAAGGGATAGGGAGAAGGGAAAAAGGAAAAATTTGGAACACTAGGTTTACAAGGGTGAATGTTGAAAACTATCTATGCATATGTTTTGAAAATAAAAAGCTTTAAAAAAAAAGAAAAAGGTTGGGAACTCCTGTAATAGTTGATAATTAGGTTTAATTTAATAAATACTAAGTTCCTTTTATATGCAAGGTAAGTGCTGGGAGGAAACAAAGGTGAGTCCTTGACCTCAAGGAGTTTATATTAAGGGAAATTATTATTATTAAGGAAAATGAGAGACAGGTCACTGCTGGCGATACAATTTGAATGACGTGAATACAGGTGAATATGAAAGAGAAGTTTGAGCGATTTGGATAGGGAAAGAGTCTCTCTAATTCAGAGGTGAGGAAGAAAGTTAGTTGGGGAAACAAAAAAGGATTTTTACAGAGATATGGAAAGAATGATTCTTGAAATTGGAAAAAATCATTTTAAATGCATGCAGTGCTGAGTGAGCAGGCTGAGACTGGCTATCATATACAGGTCCAGTTGGGTGAAACATAGAGCATGTGAAGTTGTTATTTGTTCTTCATTCTTGAAGAGGACCATGACATCAGGGAGGTGATGCCATGACATGCAAGTGAATTGGATTTAAGTGAGGAGGGACTTTTCTAGGTCACCTGCTTCACTTTCCCCTCCAGAATCATCTAGGTCCAGTGGCCAGATATAGATCAGGATAACTAGAGATGGCCCTGGATGCAGTAGGAGATCTTGGGACAATGTTAAATAAAGAAGTTAGGATGAGCCAGACAGAAAAGGACCTTGATTATCAGAGTAAGAAGTTTGTGTCTTAAGTTTTTAGGTAATGAGAACCTACTTCTTCAGTGGAAGATTTTTTTTTCCACTGGGGAGTGATGGGATCAGATCCGTTTATTAGGAAGCCTACTTTGGCAGCTATTCAAAGAACAGATTGGAGGGAGGGAGAGACTGGAGGCAGAAGTACCAGTATGGAGGCTATTAGATTCATCCAAGAAGGAGGTGATGATTGTCTAAATGAGGATGACCTCAGCCACTGGAGTAGAGGAGATTAGGGAATAGAAGGAGGCAGGAGTGAGATGTTGTAGAGCTCAAATACACCTGTAGGATTTGGGAAATGATTGAATCTAATGGTAAGAGAGAAGGAGGAGTAAACATTGCCTGACGTTTTTAGTTTGAGTGGTTAGGAGATTTGTAGATATTCAATAACTTATTTTACAGACTCTTAGAGTGTCAGAGCAAGAAAGAGCCTTAGCAATCATATGATTCAACCCCTTCCTTTTATTGATGATTAAACTTGAGACCCACTGAGAAGTGACTTGCCCAGAGTACCAGTGATAGTTCTGGGATCAGATCACCATCAAAGAAAGGTGTGGGTCCCTGGCATTGGGCTTGCTGTCCTCTTCCAACTCTTCCTGTTGGGATACCACAGACCCCACCTCATATTTATTTCTGTAGACAGGGGATCTCCAGGGTGGGAAATGCTTTTAATGCTGCAGTGTTTGAAGACAGCAGCAAGGTGGGTTCGGTTTGAGGGCAGATGGGTGGGCCAGGAGGAGGTGGGGCACTCATGCTGGGGCCAGATGACTGTCTCTCTCCTTGGAAATGGCACTGGTCCATTGTTGGGGCCAAGTCCAAATCGGAGAGCTGGGGCTTCCTTGGACAAAGGGACCAGGGCAGGGAATGAGCCTCCCTCGCACAAATGGGGCTTGGGCTGGGCTGGGAGGGTTTGTCGGGAGGGCTGCTGCCGCCTGCTGTTGGCTGCTTTGGAGTTGCTGGCTCTGTCCCCAGCTCCAGTGACACTGAAGGTAAACAGCTCTTGTCAGAGTCGATTTCACGTTGATATTTTTATCACATATCAGGGCCTGGCGCCATGGCAAGGAATGTCAGAAGCAGAATGTTAAATAATTTCTCTAAATAATGCACGCTTTCCGGGCTGACTGGAGGGAGGAGGAGCAGAGGGAGAGAGACGTTATTTTTGGCTTTGTTTTCAGTGTATGTGTATGTGTAAAATGCATTTGGCTTCTGAATTCCCTGGCGTTTTCCTACTGACAGTCACACACAGGCTTTCTCTTATAGATGACCACAGGAGAGGGAAGAAGGAGACCCTGGAGGGAGAGATGAAGGCAGAGAGGACAGGGAGAGGCAGAGGCAGAAGTTGTGTGTGTGTGTGTGTGTGTGTGTGTGTGTGTGTGTGTGTGTGTGTGTGTGTGTAGGATGGGAAAAGAGAGGGAGGGCAGAGAGAGATATAGAGAGATGGATGAGGAAAAAGGCCGAAGCAGAAAAAAGAGAGATAGAGAGAGACCAGGGAGAAATAGCCAAAAAAAATTAGAGTGCAAAGGGCAAAGGGGGTAAGTCGGCATCAAGAGGGAGGAAAGGAATAGATAGAGATAAAAGGAGGGTAGAAAGATATACAAATATGAGGTACAAGGAGAGAGGCAGAGGGACAGAAAGGAGAGATTCGACAGAGAGTTTTTATGAGGTGGATGAGGGGGAACTGAAGAGTTGAGGAGAGACAGAGGGAGAGGGAGGAGACAAAAGGAAAGAGCAGGTTGGGGGGATGTGATGCTGAGCTGGAAGAAAAAGAGATGAAATGTGTTTATGGAAAGGTGAGGAAACGAGGTGATGGGAAAGTCAGAGAAAGAAAGAGTGAATGGAGGGGGAAGGTTGTAACAGGAAAGTCAGGAAGGGAAGGCTGGAGGGCAAGGAGAGAGATGAGGGAAAGATGGAACAAGAGTGACTATGAGGGGAGGAAGCAATGGAATCAGGGAGATGGTGACACACAGAAAGAGAAATAGAGGGAAGCATGGAGCTAGAGGGAAGACAGAGAAAAACAGAAAGAAACCTGTGAAAGAGGGACAGAAAAGAAGAGGAAAAAAAAGACCTATGGGGCAGAGAGAGGAGACAAGGCAAGGGAAGGGGTAGAAAAGGTAAAGGTTATGGGAGAGCAGAAAGAGGCACAGAGAGAAGGAGGTAAGGATAGAGACAAACTTAAGAAGAAGGAATATTTTTTTTTCTAAATAATTCAAACCAGTACATTGGGTTAACTTATTCTGGTATTTTAGATCACGATGATACTGTACATTGCTTTCTTCTCCTTTGGCTAGGGCAGGAAGATGTCTAGTCAGCTAATGCATATCAGAAATGATTTAAGGGAATCTAAATCTGCCATATTGCTTATGATTGTAAATAGTCCAACAAGGTCTATCCTGTAGTCTAAGTGGGAGAATTCTAGAATCACAGAAAGAGTGCTAGTGAAGATTGAGGAGGGAAAGTGATCACTCTCTTTGGTATCCTAATTACAGATTAATCCAGACAGTGTAGATGCCATGTGGTCTGGGATTGGGACAATTTAAAAAATCTGTACTTTGAATGATCTTGCCCTAGTGTATTAGCTATGGTTTTGTATATTCTCTTTTTGTTAAAAACAACAACAACAAACAAACAAACCCTAGAAAATGCACTCTAGTAGGGAAGTATGGAGATAGGATAGAAGAAGATAACAAAAAGGAGTACCGAAAAAGTACCAGGATATGGTGGCAGTATCAGAAGATGGGGAATAGTCAACTAGGGATCCAATCAAGTGAGACTGACTTCTGATGCAAAGGAGTCAAGCTGGCCTAGAAAGTCAAAGGGAATAATATTTTGATGTGGAAATTCAGTGATTGGGGAAGTTTTAGAAAATGGTAAAAGATGGAAGTTCTGAGGTAAAAAACAATAATTATATACATTAAAAGAGGGGACAGGAAAGAGCTACAGAAGGGAACTAATATTATCAATATCTAATAAATACTAGCTGAACTGAGTTGCAAGAAGGCAGAGATGGAGAAGAAAGAAGGGAATGAGGGAATGAAAAAGACACACCCAGAATCAGAGAAGTCAAAAAAGTGATGGAAAGAATGAGAAAAGAGATGTATAAATGGAGGACAGATGGAGAGAGACAAAGGGAGAAAGGGAAGCAGATAATGAGAGAAAGATGGGGAGAAAGCAACATAAATCAGGAGAGTTAGAGATAAATGTAAGGGAGGAGGAATTGAAGAGAATGCGAAATGGAAAAGCTAGATGAGTAATAAAGAGGACAAAAAAGAAAGAGGAAGAGAAGTAGAAGGAGAGAGACAGAGTTTAGAGAGTTCAGGAGTTCAGGAGCACAGGGAAAGAAAGAAGTAGAATGAATAGTGATGGAATTCTTATACTCGAGTGAAAAATCATGCCTTTTGCTGAATTCACGCACTCCTGGGATTAGAATGAGAAAGCCTGAATGTGAGTTTATATTTACTAGATGGGTAATCTTGGATTTTGGTGTCTTCATCTCAAGAAGGAGTATGCTTACTCTACCAGTTTGTTACTGCTGTTGTGAGAATCAAATGAAATGCTTTGTAAATGTGAGTGTCACATAAATATAAGATATTGGACAAAAAAATCCTTTTATTTTTTATATTTCATTTTTTACATTATAGAATCATAGATTTAGTTTTTATATCTGAATCCGAGAGAGGACATGACATCATACAGGTATTAAATAGAAGAGCTGATATAAGTTCTTGGACTCCCAATCCATTCTCTTTTTACTGCCCCCATTGCCTGTTGACATTCTTCATCTTTCCATACCAGAGAGCTGTTACTTGCAATAAAGAATTTTTAAAAGGAGAAAGAAAAATAGAGGAAAAAAGCAGCTTAGCAAAATGAACATTGTCAACAGACTCTTCCTGCTTTGACCAGGAGGAATGATTTTTCAGTGTTTGAGATCATCTAGTTCTGATCCTGGAGGTACAGAACCAGAGACCCAAGGAGGTTGGTGCTTGTGCTAGGTTGCACAAGTAGGGAGAGCCAAAGACATGTGTTGAATACAGACCATCTGATTTGAGAGCTAGCAGTTTCCCCCTTAGACTAAATAGAGGAGGGTATCTGGTAGGAATCCTTTGATGACCAAAAGAAGGATTTTCCTCTTTTTATTAGCTAGTTGATACTTAAAGAACCTGCTTCATCTCCCCTCTTTCTGTTCTTTTTTCTTTTTCCTATGTGCCCCAGGAAAAGAAGTCTGAGATCTGAGAGCATAGGGAGTAGGCAACTCATTATCTCACTAGATCCTACTAACAACTCTGTGAGATGAGAGCAGTTATTATTATCCTTATTTTTACAAATGAGAAAATTGAGACCATACAAAGGTTAAATGAATTCCCTGAAAGTTACACAAGTTAGTTGTAGGGGCAGGACTTATATCTGTCATGGTCTGGAGAAGAGCCTCTCAGCATTACTTTGTATTGGAGGATCAGCCATCTGGGACCAGAAACAGAATTCATGATCCATTAATCAATCATCCAAACAAACAAATAAATATTTATTAAGCACATGTTATTAACCCCATTGCAACCCTCTGACAAGTGATCATTCAGACACTGTGTGAAGAATTCTGGTGAGAGAGAGCCCACTCCCGAATCAAGGTAACCCACTCCACATTTGAATAGCTCTAATTAATAGTCAAATAGGCAAAGTGGATAAAATGTTGAACCTGGAATCAGGAGGATCTGAATTCAAATTTGACCTCAGATACTTGCTAACTGTTTGAATCTGGGCATCCTTTAACATTTCTCAGCCTCAGTTTTCTCATCTGTCAAATGAGAATAACAATTACATCTATTTATCAAGAGTTTTTGTGAAGTTCAATTAGGATGACATTTAAAACATCTTGTAAATTTTAAAGCATGTTATAAATGCTATTTTCTGTTGTTTTAAACTGAAATTTCCTTATTCTTTCAGAAAGAGAAATTATAGTATTAGTTGGGTCTGTATTCTTGCTGGAGCCTATCTAAGATTTTTCCATGCTAGTCCAGTCCTACCTAACACATAGATTTGTAGATGAACAGAAAGGGAAGAAGGAAAGGAGAGAGGAGAGAATGAGAGAGGACAGAAAGAGAGAGTCAGAGAGACAAGAGAGAAGAGAGAGAAAGAGACAGAGACAGACACAGAGACACAGAGAAGAGAGACAGAGACAGAAGAGATAGACAGACAGATAGACGAAAAGAGTCAGAGATGAGAGAGGAGAGAATGAGGTAGGGAGAAAAGAGACTGTGCTTAAGAGGGAGAAATGGAGAGAGAGAGAGAGAGAGAGAGAGAGAGAGAGAGAGAGAGAGAGAGAGAGAGAGAGAGAGAGAGAGAGAGAGAGAAGAGGGTGGAAGCTCCATATAAGTAAATAGTGTGACAAAACAGACTGAAAAAACTCTTATGAACATTTGTTATTGTTATGTATATCTGACTCTTCAAGACTCCATTTGGGCTTTTCTTGGTAAAGAAAATAAAGTGGTTTGTTATTCTCTTCTTCAGCCCATTTTGCAGATGAGGAAGTTGAGGTAAATAGGCTAAAGTGAGTGTCTAAGGATGGATTTAAACTCATGAAGATGAGTCTTCCTGATTCCAGGAAAGGCACTCTATCTATCATCCCACTTAGTAGCCCAATATGAACGTACTTTACATTAATTGAGACAGTGTCTAGAGAAAGAGAAGTGATTTTCTGTGGTCAGACTCCCTGTGGAATATTGTGCTCAGTTCTGGAACCCATATTTTAGGAAGGAGGATGGTAAGCTAGACAGTATCCAGACTAGGGCAGCTAAGATTAAGAGGAATTGAAACTAAGTTATGAGACTTTCAGCTGAAGGAGTTAGGGATATTTAACTGCAAGAAGACTGGGAAATGGGGATGGGAAATTCCTGTTTGCAGTCTCTTAGTATTAGATGGGTTCTTGTGAAGAACTTGTTTATTCCAAAGGGTAGAGCTAAGTAAACACAATAGATATAAAGGAGAGAAACAGACAGATAGACAGGCAGAGACAGAGAAACAAAGTCAGAGAGAGGGGTGGAGAGACAGAGAGATGGGGAGAAGGGAAGGGAGAGAGGAAGGGAAAAAGAAAGGGTGAGGGAAAGGAATAAGGACAAGGAGAGGGAGAGCGAGAGAAAGAGGGAGACTGACAGAGAATTCCTAATAATTTGAGCTTCCCAAATGTGAACTAGGCTGGTTCCAGGATTTAGTGAGTTCCTCATCACTGTAGAGTTTGGAAAGCAGGGGAAGCTTTTTTAAAGTAAAATCTGGATGTCAAGTATATGTAGAGGAGATTTCTCTTTAAATAGAGTATGGACTATATGACCTTCAAGGTCCTTTTGAATCTGTGTTTCTGTAATTCTGTGCAAAGAGTGACTCATAGCCAATGTATTGGTTGGAGAGATCAGAGGGGTGTGTGTGTGTGTGTGTGTGTGTGTGTGTGTGTGTGTGTGTGTGTGTGACAGAGAGAGAGAGAGAGAGAGAGAGAGAGAGAGAGAGAGAGAGAGAGAGAGAGAAAGAGAGAGAGAGAGAGAGAGAGAGAGAGAGAGAGAGAGAGAGAGAGAGAGAGAGAGAGAGAAGGAGAGAAAAAAGGGAGAGGGAGAGAAAAAAGGGAGAGGGAGAGAGGGAAAGAGAGGGAAGAAGGAGAGAGAGGGAGGAGGGAGGGAGGGAGGAAGAAAGAGAAAGAGAGGGGGGAGAGAGAGAGGGAGAGAAAGAGGGAGGGAGAGAGAGAAAGACAGAGAGAGAGGGGGGGAGAGAGGGAGAGAGTGTGTCCAGGTATAGTGCTGTAGTTGGGCAGACAATACCACTCCCTCTCTTGGGGAGAGGGGGTCCTGAGATCAGCTCCTATGACAGGGTGTGAGTGACAGGAGATGGGCCCTTGCCTGAAAAATCATTTCCTGGGAGGCCCTGTTGGGAGGACTTTGCCTAGAGGCAGTTTGCTGCCAGAGTGTACCCCTCCTCCTCTCCCCCTGGTATTATCCCCATTTTCTGCATCCTTGTCCCTCACCCTCCAAGCTCAGAAGCTGGAGGGAGGGAAGGCCCTTGCTGGGCCCCTTGGTACTTTAAATGTTTAGGTTTCTGTCACCTTGACTGCTTCATGCCCCCTGGGCACCCGTGCCTATTATCCAGCTCTGTTCACTCTTTGGGGCTTGTACCTGGCTTGTCAATGACACTGTGCCCAGGGCCTAAATGAAATCCAACAGTCTGACTGAAAACAAGTGAGTCAGTCAGGGACAAACTAATTCAATCTTTAAGTTTGTATATTGTTTTGCAGTTACTAAAACCTTTCAGTAACTTTCTTTTGGACCTTTCAACAGCTTGGTGAGATGGCTCAAACATGTATTATTGTCCTTATTGTACAGATTAGGAAACTGAGATTCGTGCTGCACCTAAGTCTTTTGAAACCAGGTTCCCAGTGGAAATACTCCAGAGTTCCTGAAGTGTCCCAGGAGGCACCCCTTTAGGATCTTTGAAATTTTTCATGAAGTACTGATCCTTGCCAGGGAAATGAAAGAAAAGGGAGGGAATAAGCATTTATAGAGGGCCCACAATGTGCCAGACTCTGTGCAAAACACTTTACAAGCATCTCATTTGATTCCCACAACACCCCTGTAGGACAGGTGTTATTATTATTCCCATTTTGCACTCATGGAAACTGAAGGTAACAGAAGTAAAGAGTCTTACTCAGATTACACAGCCAATCAAGGTCTGTAATCACATTTGAACTCAGGTCTCCCTGACACTAAATCCAGACTCTATCCACTGCACCACCAGGATTCTCTCTATCTGCTGCTTTCTAAGACCGAGGACTAGACCCAGCTTTTTAAATTGGCTGCTTAGAGTTAGGAGTTTAAGGCAAATTGCTCATGGCACCAAATGCTCTTGGATAAATTTCCCTAAATGTTTTATATTTTTTACCTGTGCCCAGAGGCAATTTTATCAGGCAGGGGGGTACTTCTGTCAATCTGTCAACCTGAGTGAATGGGAGGAAAAGGGAGGGTTCTGAGCAAGGTGAATGCTTTTTGGGTTAGGAAAAAAAAAATCTGTTCAGAAAGTCTATCAGTCAGTTGGTTATTCACCCATCTATTAATCTATCTATCCATCTACCCATCCATTTGCCTATATATCCATCCATCCATCCATCTATCCAGTTCACCAAAAAGCCACTCAGTCCATCTATCAGTCATTTAGTTAATTGATATCCACTTATCCATTCATCCATGTATCCATGTGTCTGTATATATTTGTCCATCCATTCATCTATCCATCCATCCACTGAGATTCAGCCATTAATATTTCTATTATAAAGATCTGTAATTCAACTTTAGTTCTTAATACAATTTGTCAACTTCTTAGGATACATAGTATCTCGCCTTTGTTTCTACCTATGCCTTTTTCCTTCATTATTTCATAATCAAATCAATAAACACTTATTAAACAACCACTCTGTACCAGGCACTGGGTATACAAAGAAAGGCAAAGGGCAGTCTCTGCTTTCAAGGAACTCACTGTCTAATTAAGGGGACAACCTGTAAATAGCAAGCAAACTATACACTGGATTAATTACAGATTATTCTAGAAGGAAAGCACTGAAATAAGGGCTTCTTGTAGAAAAAGGGATTTTGCTGAGACTTAAAGGAACCCAGGGAGGCCAGAAATTGGAGGTGAGGAGGGAAAGAATTCCAAGAAAGAGAGAAAGTCAGTTAAAATGCATGGAATCACAAATTAGACAAGGGAGAAGCAGAAACAATGGAATTCAGTAACTAATTTTGATAAATCAGAAAGCATAGATTACTCAGAAAAGACCAATCTGTTTGATAAAAACTTAAAAGCAGTCTGACAGAAATTAGGCTTAGACCAATCTATCACTACATATTTTATAATAGATTCCAAATAGATATGTGATCTATGTGTAATATTAAAGATTAATATATGTAATATTAAATATTGTATTATTAATATGTATAATATTAAAGATTACATTATAAAAATTGTGGGAAAGCAGATCACATGCTTTTTGTCATATGCCTTTTGCAGCTGTGGCCAGAATATCTATTCTTAACCAAAGAAGGGACAAAGATAGTTACAGAATATAAAATAAAACAACTTTGATTATATGAAACTACAAAACTTCTGCACAAACAAATTTAATGATCAAATGGGAAAAGCATCTTTGTAACAGATTTTTCTGATTAGGGTTTGGTATCTAGATATATAAACAATTAACAGATATATAAGATCAAAAGCCATTCCCTAAGTAAATGACATGAACAAAGTTCTCAAAAGAAGAATTGAAATAATGCTCCAAATCACTAACAGTAAGAGAAATGCAAATTAAAACACCCTTAAGGTTTCCCCTCACACCTTGTAAATTGGCAAAGATGTCAAAAGTTGGGAACAGTCTATACTGGTGAGGTTGTAGAAAGATAGGAACACTAATGTGTTGTTGGTTGAGCTATAAGCCAATATAACCATTTAAGAAAGGAATTTGGAATTAGGCAAATAGACTAAAAATATCCATGCCCTTTGGGCCAATGATAAGAAGTTCCCATGTATATCAAAATATTTACAGCAGCAATTTTTTTTATATCAAAGACCTGGAAACAAAGTGAATAGATTAGGGAATGTCTAATGAAATTATTATAGATAATGTAATGGAATGGTTCTATGCTATAATAAATGATGAATGTGTTGAATATAGAGAAGCATGGAAAGATCTACATGAACTGATATAGACTGTAGTAAGCCAAATGATTACAATAATGTAAGTGGAAAGAATAATCATACACATACACAAATCAAAAATGAATGTTGCAAACTTATAAGAATAAGCATAATTTGAAAGAAGATGTATAAGCAAATACCCCTATCCCTTTGCAGAAATGTGAGCCCCACAAATGTTGTACAATGCATATATTTTCAGATTTTCACTTGGAGATGTCAGCGTCAGAGGAGAGAAGGAAATGTATATGGAAGATGTCACAAAAGTAGGATTGTTAGGATTTGACAATTGATTGGATATGGGCAGTGAGAAAGAATGAGTTGAGGATGATACCTAGGTTATGAGATTTAGTGACGGGGAAGTAAGTGGTGCTCACAACAGTAAAAAGAAAATTAAGAAAAGTTTGGAGAGGGAAGATAATGAGTTGAGTTTTGATCACATTGGGCCATGCTTAAGACATTTATATGATATCCACTGATGATGAATGCTCCTGTGAGTGAATTTTCAAGGAAGGGAAATAGGAACCTTGTGCTGGTTGTGATCAGGGGAATTTGGTGCTTGGAAAGACCACTCATACTACCTTGGAACTCCTGTCAGCAGCTGGTATCTGGAAGAGTGGGAAGGCATAAAGCCAGGGAGAAGATTTGAAGGCAGATAGGGAAAAGAAGATAAATGGGGGAGTTGTATAATCAGGGACATGTTGGGGAGCTATATCTTACTATGGAATAGTGTCCTCTCCATCAGCTATAGGGTTTGTCATTATTTTGGAGCTAAAGCACAATAGGAAGGGAATCTAAAGAGCAAGATCTATAAGGCAGTAGCAGAACTGCCTAGAGGAAAGAGCCCAATATCGATACCTTGAAAGTTTTGTTTCCCTGAGGAATGCAGAGAAACTAGATAATTAGAAGGGGCAAGAATCAGAGGATAAACATCTAGAATAGGCAGAGAGGATGGATAATGAAAAAAGTAAGGGGAACCTTCTTAAAAATTTAAAACTTAATCTTGTCATATTACAGAAATTTATCTAAGAAAGCATTTTTTATGGTCAAACCAGAGATACAAGGACAGCTCAACATCAAGAAAATAATTAACATAATCAATCATGATACAAACCAAAACATTCAAAACCACATGACTATTTCAATACTGCAGAAAGAGCCACTGACAAAATAAAACACTCATTTATGCTAAAAAACCTATCAAGTATACACATAGGAGAACTTTAAAAATATCACTAAAACATCTAACACCAAAAAACAAATATTATATGCAATAATGATATACTAGAACTTTTTAAAAATAAAAATGGGAGTGAAGCAAGGATGCTCTTTCTCCCCATTATTATTTTAATACAATTCTGGAAATGCTAATAACAATAAGGCAATATTAAGAAATAAAAGACATAAAGATAGGTAGAGAGGATAAAAAACTATTTCTATGTGCTGCTGATGTGATGGTTTACTTGGAAAATCCTATAGAATCAGCAAAGATACTAATTGAGATAATTTATAGCTTTCACAAAGTTGCAGGCCCCAAAATAAACTCTCAAAAATCAATAGTATTTCTATATGATAATTTCAAAATCCAAAAAACAAAAATAGGAAGGGTAATCCCATTCCAAATAACTACAAAATGCATAAAATATCTAGGGATTTAACTACAAAAAGGCTTGAATATAAATTCAAGGATCATGTTAAAAAATTATAAAAAAATCTATATAAATTATATAAAAACTATAGGGAACTATAGGGAAATCGAATCATATACTTTCATAGCTATGGGAAGAAGATACATTCTTTTTTTAAAAAAAATTAGTTAATTTTATTTTTAAGAAGATAAATTCTTTTTTTTTTCTGAGACAATTGGGGTTCAGTGACTTGCCCAGGGATATCCAGATAGGAAATGTTAAATGTCAAAGGTCACATTTGAACTCAACTCCTCCTGAATTCAAGGCTGGTGCTCTACCCACTGCACCACCTAGCTGGCCCTGAGAAGATATATTCTTAATCAAGGAAGGGATAGAGGTAATTACAGAATGTAAAATAAACAATTTTGATTACAAGAAATGGAAAAGTTTTTGCATGGACAAAATTAATGTGGCCAAGATGAAAAGGAATTAGTAAAATAGCAAAAATAAATTTTCAGAGTTCTCTGATAAAGATTTAAAATACAACACACACATACATAAATATGTATGTATGTACATATATCCATACAAATATATATGTACATAAACACACATATTAGACTAATATCCATTCTCCAAAAGCTAAGAAGTCAAAGGATATGAAGAATTCTCAAAAGAGGGATTGCAAAATATTCAAAATCACATGAAAGAATGCTCCAAATTATACAAATCAAAACAACTCTGAAGTTTCACCTTATACTCTGCAAATTGACAGAGATATGACAATACTCAATGTTGGAGGGGTTGTGGAGTGATAGCACATTAATACATTGTTGGTACAACTGTGAAATGTTATATCCGTTTTGGAAACCAGTTTGGAATTATGCAAAGTTATTAATTGTTTATATTTACTCCATTACTAGGCTTATATCCCAAGGAAGTCATTGATAAAAAGAATAAAGTCTCTATGTCAAAATATTTATAGTGGCATTTTTATGTGATAGCAAAGAATTGGAAACAAAATAGATACCTACTATTTGGGGAATGATTAAACAAATCATAGTATGTGAATATAATGGACTATTACTATGCTATAAGAAAAGATAAATGTGATGAATACAAAGAGATATGAAAATATTTACATAAACTGATGCAGAGTAAAGTAAGCAGAGCCAAGAAAAAAATATATACATGATAACTACAATAATGTAAAAGGAAAGAGTAGCTACACTCCTCCCCCCAAATCAAAAGTGAATGTTACAAAATTATACAGATCAAGAATGTTTTGAATGAAGAGATATGCCTTCAACCCACCATAGAGGTGGGAGGTTCACAGGTTTTACATGTTGCACATGTTTTCATATTTATTTCATTGTATCAATTAGTTGTGCTGCTTAAACAAATTTTTTATGTGGATTGTTCTTAGAAGGGGAGAGAAAAAGATACTGGAGATTACTATAATGATGTTAGAAACAGAGGACATCAATAAAAACTTACTTGAAAAAACAAATGAAGGGATAATTATATATAGGTTAAATAATATGCACATATTTATATTGTTTCATATTATAGTTCTATTTGACACTTAAAATAGCCATTAGATTTAGAAATTAAGAGTATATTAATTTTGGTGAGAACAGTTTTGGTTAAATATTGAGATTGGAAGATAGAGATTTTAGAAGAGGGTGAGATAGGAGAGAAAAAAGATAAAAGCAAACAGAGATGGATGGATCAAGTGAGGGTTTCCTGAAGTTGGAAGAGCAGGGGAGGACCTAGTAAATATAGAAATATTAAATGTAAGAGAAAATGGGAATAGTAATAGGGGTAAAGTTCTACAGAAAATGGGTAGGAAAGGGAGTATGCATATAAAGGAGTTGGGCTTGTCAAGAACTGTTTCTTCATTTTTAAATAGAAGTGAAGGAGGATATAAAGGCAGAAAATTTTTGAAAAGAGGAGTGAGTTATAAGATCAAGCTCAGTTATATGGTAGGTAGAATGGTAACCCTGAAGTTAGGAAGACTCATCTTCCTGAGTTCAGATTTGGCCCCAGACACATGCTATCTGTGTGATTGTGGGCAAGTCACTTAATCTTGTTTGCCTCAGTTTCCTCATTTGTAAAATGAACTGGAGAAGGAAATGGAAGACTACTCCTATATCTATCAAGAAAACCCAAAATGGAGTCATGAAGACTCAGACATGACTGAAAATTACTGAATAATAACACCAACAACTCAATAAATGAACTTATTTTTTTCACTGAAACAAGAGGCAAGGTTCTCAACTGAGAGGGAACAAGGGAGAAGAAAAAAAATGGAAGGTTCGAAGAAAAGAGAAAACTGACTATGATTAAGTGGTACAGTAAGTCTGTTAGGGAGATGTAAAAGAATTGCCTTGCTAAAATGAAGGCTTAGTTGAGATTATATAATATAAATTTGTAAGGGATCCAGTTAGCACAGTTTTGTGATTTTTCTACAGCTTCATGTTACATATCAGTAGTAATGAAGATAGTTCCTATTCCAAGACTGAGGCAAACCTTGACTGAAACAAGATTGGCAATAGGATAAGGGAGCAAATGATGACAAAGAGGATAGTATAGAATTGAACTGGTTCACCAAGAAGTCAAGATGAGAAGGAATGAGAATGTAGTCAGTGACCTGGAAATGCACTGAAGGATGAAAGAATTAGAGGTTGAGATAAAAAAAACAATAGGTTTGGCATTGCAAGGGACAGAGAGAGGTGTGAGGAAATCAGATCATGACAAAATCAAGGATATTCATGAACATGGAAGTGGGGTATTGTTGGCAAGATCAAGGTAGATATAGCTACAGTGGGGTGGAGGAGTCAGTCATGAATAAATTGTAAAGTTAGGATGTTTGAAGTTGTTGTTTGAGTTGAAGTTTCCTTATAGGAGAGCAGGAGTTAGGAAGGAGAGAGATTCTGAGTCAGGTTGTGACTTGATTAGGGAAATGAAAATGCCTAGAAGTTAGTAGATAACAACTACCGTCTTGATTTGATGAAGATATTTTGATAGAGATTGAATAAACTTCAGAGGAGGAGAGACTACTGAATGGTGGTGGTAGAAGAGCCTAGAGGTGAGGAGGGGGAGAAGAGAATTTTCAACTCTTCTACCATGCCCAAGGAGTTGAGAGTTGGGTGGGTGGAATATTAGTAAAACTATAACCAGTGCTTTAAAAGAATGAAAAAGTGATAGCTGAATACAAATAGAAACTTTGTGATCATTTAAAGATCCCAAATATTACAGAAACTTCTCTTCTATCACTTTGCTCTTGATGATAAAGAATGGGCAAAGGGAAGGAAAAGTAGAAGTTAGAATAGAATCATAACTGTAAATACGAATGGAATGAACTCATTCTTTGTACTAATAAAATTACTAATCCAGTCCCTATTCCTATTCCAGGAAACTTCCTCTACCAATGTATGTCTGCAACTTAGTCTTAAGAAAATTATCTAAAATCTTGTGAATTTAAGTGACTTGCTCAGTGTCACACAGAACATCCTGACTGTGAGACTATGTATCTGCCTATTCTGTCACTTTTCCTCCTCTCTGTCTCTGTCTCTCTGTCTCTGTCTCTCTCCCCCTTCCTCTCTCCTTTCCTCCCTCCCTTTCTCTCTCCCTTTTTACCTCCCTTTCTCTCTCTTTATATACACACACACACATATGTATGTATATATACATATGTATATATATATATATATATATATATATATATATACACACATATATGTTGATATTAGTTGTTCCTAAGCACAGAAAAAAAAGATAGATAACTGGTAGACAAGTAGAGACATATTTGATGATTCTAGAGGAAGAGAGACCTACAGCACTTTTCACATAACATTATATGAGTAACCATCTACCTACTATGCTAATAACTAACTCTGGATGCCCTGGTTGTATAACTCTGTTAGGAGAAATTCTTTATTCTCCACTTCCAAGATAAGTTCTAACTGATGTTATCCTTGTTTGAGTGTTTTGTGCTGTTTGAGTATTTGTTGATTTCCTCTTAGTTATAATTTTCCTTAGTTCATAATTGGGCAACATAATTTCTGCCAGTTAAAAAAATCTTCAATTATTGTGAATTCTTTTTTATGAAAATGTTTATTTTCTCTATCTTTTAAGAAAATGAGATTAACAATTAACTGTTTATTTAATTAGGCCTCCTCCCACCAAAGACTAGCTCCTAGTTTTATGTTATCAATTCAATAGGATCTTTTCTTTCAGTTTATTGCATGATTGTCATTTTCTTTGATGCATTGAACTTCAGAAACATTTGAGATGATAGCTGAATAAGAAAAAAAGGGAATTTATTTGTATTGTCAGCTATTGTGGGTATTTTTATAAAAACTGACCGTGTATTGGGAAATAAAAATACTCAGCCTAAATTCAGAAAAGCAAATATGCTAAGCAAATCATTTACTGATGACAATAATTTTCAAATAAAGGGCTTTTGAAAAAATGCAAAATTAATTGGAGATAAATAATCTAATCTTTAAAGAACCAGTGGTCAAAAACCAGTCCATAGAAACAATACAAAATTTCATCAAAAGTCAATGCTGCTTCTACAAACTTATAGCTCTGAAGAACTGTCCATTCAGATATGTGTATCACAGGGCTCACATGCATGTAAGAATTTGAACTGGATTAAAATGCAATTGGAAAATACTTCAAATAAAAATACAAAGAACATCAATGTGTGACTCTCTAAGTCAACATGTGTCCTATAGGAATTTTTATGTGAGATTTAGTGGTCCCTGTCGCTATTTCATTTTGACCATTGGCCTAGAATACTGAGGAGTCAAGTGATTTATTCAGAGTCACACAACCAGAATGAATCTTGAAGGCAGAACATCAAACCAGGTCTTTTTCACTACAGAGTTGATTCTGCATCCACTATGCCATGCATCCCTAAATATTGTACATTTGTTTTTTGGGTTTTTTTAAGGTGCACCCATTTTAGATTTTAGCAAATTTGGAAGTCATAATGGAAGTCAAAGATGGAAACAATGAAATATAAGAATTAGATACCTTCAGGTGTAAATGAAGCATTCCATATATTTTATAGGGGACCTAAGATTTTGCTTAGCATAAATTGCATTTGAAAACCCCAGCAGAGACAATGACCTTGACTCTAGGAGATTTATTACATTTTTCTCCAGCTACTCATTTAAATAGACTGAATAGAAATTTGGGATGCACGCCAATTCTAGACTAAGAGTCTCTGAAATTGTTAAAATACTATAATAGCAATGGTGAAAGAGAAGACTAGACTTTAGCTAAAAGTTGTAGAGACTATAACTACCCATCAAAGAGTGAATTCAGGTACTGTGATATATCCATACATCCAGCAGAGATTCCAAATTGTTTGAGATCATCCAACTGATGCCAAGCTGCACATGTTTTATACCAATTCGTCTTCCCATATATTGCGTGAAGGCCTTTGATAAGAGTTAATTGAATCTACAAGCTGACTGTTTATGGGAAACACACCATTGAGGGTTTATGAACTATAGTGTTAAGAGTATAGCCTATATTGAATGTACTTCTAAAATCTGAGACAGCAGTTGTCCCTTGACTGTCTAATCCACCATTATGAGTACAAGTTTGAGGGAATATCCAAGAAAGAGTGTTACCGTTTTCCAGTATTGTACAGTGTATTTGTATATTCATTTTTTTAGCTCTCTTCTTAGATTGTAAGGTCCAAGAGATTAGGAACTATATCATAATTATTATTTTATCTCCTTCAATATGAATAGTGCAGTAGTTTGCACATAGTAGTCATTTAATAGATGGGAAATGAATAGACTCATGTACATTTTTATTGGTTTAAAATTATCTGTTACTTGGAAGGGGTGACATATTGCCTAATATTAACTCTAGTGGGTCTGTCTACTTAACAAATCTGTGAATTCCCACAGTCTCCATTTCTCTCCTGGCTCTGCTTTTGATTTTCTGAATTTTGATCCCATACTTATGTGGATCTTCTACTCCCATCCCCTGACCCCAACCATGCCCTTTAAACTCTCTTTATGGGTTGTTTTCTTTATTAGATTGTAAGCTCCTTGAAGGCAAAGACTGCCATTTTACTTGAACTTATATCCCCAGCACTCAGCTCCGTGTTTTTTTTTTTTTTTAACATATATTAAGTGCTTAATAAATGCTTGTTGTTTTGTCTTTCCTTGCTTCTGCCTTCTACAATGCCTCATGGCAATCTAGAAATGACCTTTTCTCTTCTAAACCTATGGCAGTAGAGTACAAGTTCTGGTAGATCCTATATGACAAGCTGGATAGGCTAGTAATGAGTTGTATCTTTGCCATACAGTCTAGCCAGGTTCAGATAAAATCAATGCCAAATTGACCCTGGAAGGATTAATTTTGGGGTCAGAACTCACTATGACTATTGGTTAAAGTGAGGAGGAACTGTGTTCAATAACAGAAGAGTATCATCAAGATGAAACCACTGATCAATCAGTCAATCATCAAGCATTAAGTAAGCACTATCTATTTTTTCTGGCACTGGACTGTGGTCTGTGACAGACTGATGTATGAAAAGTTCCTTAGTCACTTCATAGAGAGAAGGTCTCTGAAAGAACAAGGCAAAATCAGACTTGGGAAGAAGGAAGAGAGATTTGGATTGAAGGAAAGATCTGCAAGGGAGGCACTCAGGGAGCAGTATGAGGGCAGCAGGTATAGTAAAAGGGAGCAAGAATTTTCAAGATTTGAAAAAAGGGATAATATTTGCCTGAGAATATGTTGATATATTGCTGTTTTGATATACTCTTTGTGTGTACTAATGGTTTGAATTACTTCATTTTTATCTGCCAATTATAGACATAGGATAGAAGTGGCTAAAAAGAGAAAGTAGGATTTATGTATGTATGTATGTATGTATGTGGTAGAACAAAAAGAGGGGGACAGAGGAAGAAAGAGGAAATGAGAGGTGGGACAGAAAGGGGGGAGAAAGAGATAGGAAGAGGCAGAGAGGGAAAGAAAGGGAAAAAAGAAAGGGGAGAAAAGAAGAGAGAAAAGGAGAGGGAGAGAAAGAAAAAAAGAAAAAAGTGAGGAATAGAGAGAGAGAAGGAAGAGAGTAAAGGAGAGAGGGAAGAAGAGAAAGGTGGAGAGAAGGAAAAAGAGAAGGCAAGAGAAAGAAAGAGAGAGAAAATAGGGAGGGGGAGAGAGAAGGAAAAAGAAGGGAGCAAGAGAGAAGGGAGAGAGAGAAGGAGAGACAAAAGAGAAAGAGAGGGAAGAAGAAAAAAGTGAAGAGGAGGAAAAGAGAGGGGAAGAGAGAAGGAAAGAGAGAGGGAGAGAAAAAAGGAGAGGAAGGAAGAGAGAAAAAGAAGAAGAGAATAAAAGAGAAAGGGAGAGAAATATGGAGAGAGATGGGAGGGAGAGAGAAGGGAGAAAAGAGGGAAGAAGAAAAGAAGAGAGAGACAAAGAGACAGAGAGAGACAGGCAGAAAGAGAAAGAAAGAGACAGAGAAAGACAGAGGGAGGGGGGGGAGAGAGAGAGAGAGAGAGAGAGAGAGAGAGAGAGAGAGAGAGAGAGAGAGAGAGAGAGAGAGAGAGAGAGAGAGAGAGAGAGAGAGAGAGAGAGAGGCGGGAAAGGGAGCAGACGAGGGAGGGAAAGAGAAAGAGAGAGGAGAGAGAAACGGAGAAGGAATGGGAGAGGGAAAGAGAAGAGATTATAAGAATAGAATATAGATGTCTTGATGGTTTAGGCAAATGACTGTTTGGATAGTGATGGGGATTGGTGGAATGATCTCCCAAACTGTTCTTTTATGTTCATATTGGCAGGTTCATTTGTGTATAATCAACTGGAATAAGTTGGGAAATATTGCTCCTTATTGCTCTTTAGGTCCTAGACTGATCCAATCTGGGGGAAAGGAGTAGGTGGAGAAAGGGCAGGGAGAGTCATTCCCTCAGGCCTGAGCAGTCTGGGGGACTGTGTTTCCTTCCTTTCCCTTCATCAGCATCAGCTCCCTCCCTGACACCCAAATCTAGCACAAGGTAATAGTTTTCGACGCCTTTCATTGAAATATAATAAAATATTTGCATGGAGTTATTAGATAAATAAGAGTTGACTGGAGGCAATGCTTATTTGGAAATGTGATATGAAAATTCATTTAAAATGAAAGAATGTGGAAGCTTAAGTTTATGGTAATGGATTGATTGCAGATAGTATCTAATAACTCCAAACAAATATATTTCAATCACAATATCCATCAGGCTGGTCTGCTGCTGCAGGAGGCGGGCAGGGTGATTGTGTGGCCGACCTCTTTTGCAGGCCAGATTAGAATTCATTAATTGCTGATATTGTGACTTTACTTTTGTAATTAAGAGGCCCATAATTTCCAGAGGCCGGTATTTGCTATTGTCTGAGATGCAGCCTGGGGGAGGAAGAGAGGAGTAAGCTCCGGAGATGGGGAGGGAGAGAACTTTCCTTTATCTTTTGGATGGTCAGTCTAGGTGAACTACAAGAGAAACTAGTGAAAGTGAGGGTCGCAGGGGCTGGAGAAATAACGTGGCCCTGAGGAATTGGAGGAGCTGATTCAGTCCAGGGGCCCAGGTCCTTTCTCCCAGTCTCCTGTCTCCAGGAGGCCAAGAGAGCGGGTCACAAGCGACTGTGGCACTCAGCTGGGGGAGGAAGAAGACAGAGGGTCAAAGAGGCTTCATGGTTGATGAGTCACTGCTGCGCCCCTTCCCTCCCTTGATAAACTGCAAAATCCATTTGTCCTTGGTCCCAATGAATTCAAAGAGCCAATTGCTGTCATTTTCAGGATGACGGCGGAGGTGCTGCAGAGAGAAGACTGCAGCCTGTCTGAGGTCCTGGGATGTCGACCCCAGTGGATGGATGACCCCTGGATGGGTGGGTTCACTTGTTTTGTTCCCTGCTCTATCTGTCTCTTTCCTTCTTAGGGAGAAAAATGGAAATAATTTATTTTGAAATGTGACATTTCCTAATCCGCTGTCCCAGCCTGGCTGACAGCAGGATTAGTGTGTGCCGAGATGCCGGCTGCTAGGTGCTATCTGGCCATATGGAGTCCCCTTCCATCAGGCTGGAGCCAACACCAGAGCAGTTCCCTCTCCTCCCCTCCCTCTCCTGTCCACCCCACCCCACAGGCTCAGACGGGCTCCAGCAGCAGCTGCCTCAGTTTGCACTCTAGCCCTAGCCCTAGATACGTTGCTTCTACCATGGTGTTAAAGCGATTTCCCCAGTATTCCCTCGATAGAGGAGAGGGCTCTGGACTTTGAGTCAGAAGACAAGAAATTCTAATCCTCCTTCTGATCCCCTGTGGTCTTGAGCAAAACCCTTTAACCTCTTGATACTCATTTTCAAGTGACCCGGTTTGACTGGATGACTTCTAAGAATTCTTCCGGCTTTGCCATTTTATGACTGTGTGACATTACAATTCATTTTCCTCATTTGTAAAAAGAGGTGTTCAGACTTGGATCTCTGTGGTCTCTTCAGCTTTGATATGCTTTAAGACTATGGTGTTTTTTTTTTTTTTTTTTTTTTCTAGTGAGTTGGATAATTGTCTCTCCTCTTTACCTGGGGAGGGAAATTAGGATCCTTAAGAGACATCTCCATCCTGATTAATGATTCCTGGTTTTGGATCCCATCAAAGGGTGTCCTTCCATCTAGTCAAGACCCTCCATTCAGAGTTGAATATCAGGCTCTTTTCCTTATTCCCCGGAGCTCCCGACCTCCACATTAGCATTCACAACCTTGGGCAGCAGCCACTTAGGCCAGAGAGACAGCTCCTTGGAAATACAATTGAAATATTTTTATAAATGACCAGTAGAGTTTGAGTGACATGCCCTTCTTAAGCTAAATAAAATTAAACCTAAACCTTCTAAAAAATACATGAGCCAAACATCCTCTCTACATTTCATTATGCAAATGCAGCTGTCCATTGCTGTACAAATTAGCCCTCCTTTTGAAATTTTTCTTCCCTTCTCTTTTCTTTCTTCAGATTTTGCTGGAAACTGCTTTTGTGTTTTTAGGCCGACAGCTGGACTCTGGGGTGGGGAGAGGACCAACTCCCCTTGTTTTGTTTCCTTCCCCCTTCTTCCTTCAATGCCCCAGCTTTCTCTGGGAAGAAGAAAAAGGAGAAAGGAAATCAATGCAGATGATTCTCATTCTTCTGTTCTGCCAAGCTGCTGCTGCTGGCTCTGACCAGGAGAGGTCAGCCTAGGGTTGGAAATGTTGGAATGGGGGCTTCTAAGCCCTGGGGTATTAGGAGCCCCAGAGCTGGAGGCAGGAACTAAAAGAGGTAGAAAATGGAATGAGCACCATGAGGATGGGTTGAAACCCAAAGCTTCTTGTCCCAAGTCCTGGGGGAGTATAAGATGAGTCTAACTGAGAAATGAACCGAAGAATAAAAATTAAATTCAGCGAGTCATCTGGATGTTTTATCTAGCAGACTGAACATCCCAATGCTGTTTTGTTGTGTGTTTTTTCCCTTTTCATCTGGATGTTGACTTCTGTGTGGTGATATCTATCTATTTATCTATCTATCTATCTATCTATCTATCTATATTAGGAATTGATGGTTCTGGTATGTGGAGGTGAGGAAATATACAGGCCACATTCAATAAACTTTTATGAAGCATCTACTATGTGCTTCAAATAGCCATGCTGGGATAACAGAGAGAGGATGCCCTTAAGGAATTTGTGTCCTGGTAATCAGGATACAGATATAATAACTACATGATACCTATATTAGAGAGGTCTAAAGCAAGGACTATGTGAAGTCTCAAATCAAAAGATTGTCACTGAGGAAGTCTGGGAAAGCTTCATGGAGGAGGTAGTGTTTGGAATGGGCTTTAAAGAATGGATAAACACTTAGGAGATTGAAAAATCAGTCAAGAGTCATTGGCTCTACCAATAACTTATTGAGGGACTTTTATGGGGTAGTTTCTTCATGTAGAAAATGGAGTAGGTTAGTGAGTTCTGTGTAAGACCCCTTCTGACTCTCAAAAGCCTTTGGTTCTATTAGTATGTTTTCATCTAATTCGATTAAGGGCTCTTTGAAGAGCAAGAACCTCTTTGCAGGCTTGTTCTGTGCTATTAACCAGCTACTAACCAGTTTCACCCTCTGAAGATTTTCAATGAAAGTGGACTGACTTGAACTGTATTAATATTTGTAGTCTCCTTCCTTCCTTCCTTCCTTCCTTCCTTCCTTCCTTCCTTCCTTCCTTCCTTCCTTCCTTCCTTCCTTCCTTCCTCCCTCCCTCCCTCCCTCCCTCCCTCCCTCCCTCCCTCCCTTCCTTCCTTCCTTCCTTCCTTCCTTCCTTCCTTCCTTCCTTCCTTCCTTCCTTCCTTCCTTCCTTCCTTCCTTCCTTTCCTGTTGCCTATAGTTGATATTGTAGAGAGGAGGTGATAAAGAAAAGAATAAGGTTTCAGGGGAACCTTGAGAGCTCAACTTTTCACATACATCCTATGAAAGGAAGGGGGGTGACCTTCAAAAACTTTGAGAAGATTTTGATGTTGGAGATTGCCTGGCTATAGATTTTTTGAAATCTCTCAATGAGGAAGGGGCTGAATGATATAGTGACTACATTGGGGAAGTGAATCACTGATTAAAACTCAACAGGAGTTAAATCTCAGGGAATTCAAAGCTAGAAAGAACTGAAATCCAAGTTAAGAGTGCTGGCATAGGTACACCATTGTGAGGTGAGGACAATGAATAGTGAGCCAAGGTTAGTATTGTGTCTGGATCATACTTAATTCAGGATGATAGTGTTCGTGATTGATAGATACTGACTCAAGTACTAGGTTGAGCTTGGATAATGAGGAGCTAATTCATTTAGAAATTAGGAAGTTTAATACCAGTCAGTGACATTATTTGGCCAGGTACTCTTTTAGTACTGAATTCTTGTAGCTTTTATGTGAATGGGAGGGGTACAAGATATACATACATATTATGAGGCAATGTAGTATAGTAGTGAATTACCCTCAAATAAAGAAATCTGGGTTCAAATCCTGCCTCTGATATGATTGGCTGTGTGACCACAAACTAGTTACTTGATCACTCAATGCCTCTAGGCAACTTTAAGACTATAAAATGCAAAGAAAGTTGCATTCTGCATTGGTTAAAATATTCCATGCCAGGAGTCCCCCAGAATAAAGAAATCATATTTAGTTAAAATACACACACACATACACAAATAGTCCAAGGTGACTTGTTCAAGGTTCCACAGCTAATTAGTGGTAGTTAGTTTAGTCCAGTCTGCCAACAAGAATTCATTAAGTGCTTAATATTTTTTGACCATTCTTGCTAAATCCTGTGGATACACCAGGATCTAAAATAACACCTTTAAGGTGCTTCCATGCTAAAAGGAAAAATAACCCAGAAATTACTAGGCACAAACAAGATATAGAGTAAACAGAGAATAAGAGAGGGGAAAGCTGTAGTAGTGGGAGTGGGGATCAGGAAATCACCCTGTAGAAGTGATGAGAATATGAGAATTTGAGAATTTGGGAATTTGAACTGATCCTTGAAGGAAGCCAGGAAAATGAAGACATTAAGGTGAGGCATCAGAGTATTTCAGGTATGGGGGAAAGCCAAAGCAAAAGCATGGAAATGGGAGATATGTAATATTATATTTTGAGGAAATGTAAAGGGGCTGGTATGTTGGACAGTAGAGGGGAAAAGAATATAAAATTACAAAGTACCTCTCAGAACTGCTGCATTATCTATCAGTCTCCTTAAGCTGACCTGGGCTGGAAAAATTGCTCACTGTGATTTTTAAAATTTAAAAAAAAATTTTCTGATCAGGACTTAGTCTAGAACATCTACATCTTTGTGGATATGTCGGAGGAGTATTTCATCCTGCTACTTTGCCATCTTGATACCATTCATATAGATTTTTCTTGAAGACTTAAAAAATATTTTTATTGATATTTTCTGTTTTTCTGAATTTCTTCCCATTTAATATTTTCTGTTTTTCTGAATTTCTTTCCATTTACCCCCTCTTCCACTTCCTAGATATTCTTCCCTTTTAAAGAAGGTTTTAAAAAATAGAAAAAAGAAGAGAAAAAAGTGACCAAAGTCATCTCAATTCATCAATAAATATGAGATTATAGCAATATTTATCATCTGTGACTGCAAGGTGGCACAATAGACAGAGCATTGTATTTAATGATGTGATCTATGATGTGGGGATGGCACCAAATGATATGGTTCGAGGATCAAAATAGTGTGGATGATGTAGACACCAGAGATGGTAGGTAGGTAGTTGGGGTTCAGTCATGTGAAGAATTCACAATGGCCATTCTCTTTGGCAAAAGGTATATTTATTTAGGGGAAGAGGTTACAGACAAAATGAAGGGATACAATAGGTACTGGGAATGGTAAATATGAAATAGAGTTGGAAGAGCATATGAAAGACAAGTTCCTGAAAGGGACATAGTATTCCAAAGAGTTGGCTAATTATGAGGAGAAATGGAGTTGGGCAGCATAATGGAGTTAGGAGAGATACCATGTGGTATGGGGGAAGAGAAAGGTGAAGAGGAAAGACACCATGAGACAAAGTACAGTGGGGAACTGACCCAAAGAAGGGCAACAACTATGGGATGGCCCCTAAGTAGATTTTATAGGGAAAATTTAACCTCAGGGACATGACTGGGATTTTTGACAGAGAATGGCAAGGTGAAACTGAGTGAGATCTGTATAACAGTGAGTCTCAGGGGTTTGATATAACTTGGATTTCAGCGTGGACAACCTCCCCTCCCTCCAACCATGGAGCTTAACTGATCTTTATCTGAGCCTTCTTCCTGCCAGCCACAGAGACCAGTTCCTCTGCTAATCACAGCTGACACTGAAGACCTCATCTTTGGAATCCAGAATGCTTATCTTCATGAATTCAAACCTGATTTCATATATTTATGACACACTAGCTGTGTGACCCTAGGCAAGTCACTTAACCCTCTCTGTTTCAGTTCCTCATGTATAAAATGAGCAGAAGGAAATGGCAAAACTCTAGTTTCTTTGCCAATAAAACCCAAATGGGATCATGAAGAGTTTGCAAGGACTGAACAACAGTAACATAAATCCTCATCTGTGGATCATTCCCCTATCTTTGTAAAAAAGTGTAGAGAGGTATCTATTATTATATCTTCTTTGGGGCCAAGTTTGTTCTTCATCATTTTTCAGTATTCATTTTCAACTGTTTTGTGGTGGTGGTTCTTTCTGTTTGCATTTTTTATAGTCATTGTGATATAATATAGAAATGATTTTGTGGTCTCCTGATTTTAGGGGAGCTTCTATTCTAGCAATAAATCAATAATCCTAAATCTTCTGGCTTTAGAGTCTGCCTCAGGGACTTCCCCCACTCCCAATCTAAGAACAACAATCTGTCTGATTCTGAAGAGACCACTCCTCAATTCATTGCTGATTGATAATCTGGTCAATGAGAACCTAATTCCAGAGATTACTCCCTGCCCCACCTATGGGTGATAAATTAGCTTGTCTATGATTGAAAGCTGGATAAATGTTTCCTTGCTCTTGTTTCTTTGCTAATTTCCTTTGGAACTTAGCCCACTTGTAATGGTGCTACAATTACAATAAAACTTTGCCCCTTTACTAGGAAATGGGTTCAAGCTTGCAAATTCTTTTGACATCTCGTGACCCCAGTCTGTGACCACAAACTTTTGGGATCCCCTTTCCCAACCTTAATATTGTACATATAATATTTCTGGCTCTGTGTACTTCATTATGTATGTATCCATGTAAACCTTTCCATGTTTCTCAGTGTTCATCATGTTCATTTTTGCTTACATCACTATGCTTATGTACCATCATTTGTTTGGCTATTCCCTAATTTGCGGACATTGACTCTTTGTTGTATATGGAATCTTATTGGTGAGGATGCTGGTGGCCAGTGACCTCCTTGGGGGGGAATATGACTAACAATGAAACCTCTGACCACAAGAGTGTGGTCTCTTTATTTGTGAAATTTCAAATGCTTTCCAGAATAGTTATGCAAATTCCCAGATCCACTAACAATGCATCATTATGTCTGCCTTTCCATAACCTCTCTAACATTGACTGTTTCCATTTTTGTCTTCTTTGTTGACTGTGACATGAAACCTCAGGGTTGTTTTGATTTTCATTTTTCTTATAAATGATTTGGAGAATTCTTTCATGTGGTTTTTAATAGTTTGAATTCTTCTGAAAACTGTTTGTTCATACCCTTGTCTAGTGGGGAATGACTTTTGGTCTTATATATTTCTGTTAGTTGTCTGTAAATCTTGGATTCCAAACTCTTATCAAGGATATTTACTACAAAGCTTTTTCTCCCAGTTGACTTCTCCTTTTCTTATCCTAGATAAAATTTTAATTTTTTGTAAACTTGAAAAGAGAGTATATATATATACACCCATAAATGAATATACATTCAGTTATTGTTCAGAAATAGCCATAAATAACATATCTTCCTTTATAGATTGCAAAGCATTTTTCACATATTACATTATTTCATTTAAATCTTATAGTCATTCTGTGAAAGTAGATATTACTAATATTATTATCTATTTTACTTGAAAGATTGAGCCAGCTCAGAGAGATTCACACAGCTAGTGTCAGGGGCAGGATTTGAATTGAGTCTACTGATTACAAGCTCAGCACCATATTCACTGTTGTTCTTCATCCTTTGTTTCTGAAGAGGATCAATGACATCACTGGGTGGTGTCTTGACTCAAGTGTGAATCAGATTTAAGTGAGGCAGAGTTGCACAGTCAACTCTACTCTTCCTTACTAACTCACTGAAGTCCAGTGGCAAGACAAAAGACTGGATGACTAGAAAGGGTCCAGGATTTAGTGGATGACCTTGGTGTCTTTGATATCTGACCAAGCTTTAAGTGCTCCATGTTGCCTGCTTCCTCAGCCCCCTTCATGGAGAAACAGAAAGAGCTATTTGCTAACAGACAGATATAGTTAAGTATGTGGGTAACTGTTCTTGTTCCCATCTGCTCTCTTGGGGTGTCATAGAATTATATTAGAGCTCGAACGGATTTTAGAGATCATCTTGTCCTAACAATCTACTTGGCAGAATCAGGTTTTCTGATTCCTCCTCTAGTATTCTTTCCACAATTGAATCCCTTTCCAACCTGTTTCAAGCTGACTCCAGATTATGTTTCATTTTTCTTGCTGGTCATTGGGAATGCCTTCTTTTTCTGGGAGAGCCAGTATGGTATAGTGGCTAAAGGGCTAACTTTGGAACCAAAGAAGATTTGAGTTCAAATCTTACCTTTGACATATTTTGGCTGTATGACCCTGGGTAAACACTTAAAATCTCAGCACCTGGTACATGATAGGTACTAAATAAGTTTTAGTTGATTGACTCATGCTCTGAAACTATAAATTCTAAAACTATAAATTGCAGAATTGCTTACCTTCATGGGTAGAGGAAGTTTTCTTATTTGAGACTTCCCTTCATTAATGAAATCACAAGTCTGAAATTTATCTTCTCTGACCTTCTGGGGACAAGTGGAAAGGGGTAGGAGTGAGTTGTATTTCCCCTTTGTTTAGAGGCTGGTGGGTAGCAGAGTATTTGGTTTGGGAGCATCTGTACCCAGGGAAACAGTCAAAGCTGGTTCTTACTCACGTGGTTGCCAGGAGCGGGTTGCCATGCCATCCAGCTGTGTGGATTTGCAGCCCAACCACTCAGGCAGGAGATGGGAGCCCTGCTCACCCTCCCTTTCATAGGGCTGTAATTGGAAATCATGACTGGGGAGCCCATGTGGTGGGGGTGGGGTGGATGGGGTGGGTAGGGTGGGTGGGGAAGGGACTTTTCCCTCTCTGTTCCAGCTCTGCTAACCTGCTTAGATGGTCTAGGTCTAGGGGTGGGGGGAACCAGGGAGTGGCCCCCTTTCTTATTTTGCATATGCTATCAGCATTTGACTTTCATGCCATTGTCATGCTAAAATGCAAAGAAATTCTTAGATGTTGTTTGTTCATTTCCTTACAAATATGTTAAAGTACAAGGGTAGAAAAAAAGACAAGTTAAAATGAGCTAATCCAACTTCTTTCATTTTCCATTTTAGCAAATGGAGGCATGGAAAAGTGAGATGCTTTTCCCAAGGTCACTCTGTTAGTGAGTGACAAAGCCAAGACCTGGATCTCCTTAGTTACAGGGCAATGCTCTTTCCATTCACCAGGGGTTTTTAACCTTTTTTTGAATTATGGACTCCTTTGGCAATCTAATGAAGCCTATGAACAGATCTCTTCTCAGAATAATGTTTTTAAGTGCATAATATAAAATACTCAGAATTACAAAAGAAATCAACTATATTATAATAGAATTATCAAAGTATTAAAACAGCAACAACTCCATGGACACCAGGTTAAGGACCCCTGAACTATACAATTGGCCTTTCAAGTCTTCATTACTTTGTATCAGCTTCAACTGAGTCAAGTTATGGAAAAAACAATCCTGCCTGCTCTCTTTCTTAGGATAGCAGATCTTTCCTGAAATGGAGCTCAGCTGGTTTTCTGCATTTGGTTCATTTTATTCTTGAGTTATGAAAGTTTCAGGGCTCAGAGATCTGTGGGAGAAAAAGCCCTTTCCCAAATATCTATGGAACCTAAACCAGCCCTGTGTTGCAGAGAGACTGTCTTTGTGTGAGAATTCTATTTGGAGGATAGCACTTGTGGCTTCTAATTGGCCATAAATTCTTCAGCCCATTAAAGTTGAGTAATAGATGAAAACCAAAATAAGACATCTGAGTCCAGGTGTGAGGATGAGAAAAAGAAGAGAAAGGGGAATTCAATCCTGTATATATTTATTAGGTGATGCAGAAAAGGTCCCAGGTTAGTCATTAGGAATACAAAGACAAAAAATAAATAGCTTCTGCCCTCCAGGAGTTTACTGTAAGATACAACATGTACATAGGGAAAAAAAAAAATAACAACCGTAAATTGATTAAGAAGATCTCTCTCTCTATTAACTGAAGTGATGAGGAAGGCTTCATAGAGGAGGTGATTCCTATACTGAGCCTTGAAGGAAGATAAAAGTTTTGAGAGGCAGAAACTAGGAGGGAACATATTCTAGGCACAAGGGATAGTGAGAATGCACAGGCAGGAGTTGGAGTGTTGAGTTCTGGAGATATCTTGTAGACCAGCTTGGACGGATTGTAAAGTGTATTAAGGAGAATAATGTGAAATGATGCTGGAAAAGTAAGTTAAAGGCAGATTGTGGATGGACTTTAATGCCAAACTGAAGAGTTTTTATTTTATTCTAACAGCAACAGTCAGTCCATTGAACATTTGTGAGAAAGAGACTGACACGATCAGACCTGTGCCCTAGGAAGATTATTCTGGCAGCTCTGAGGAGAAGGGATTGGAGGGGAGAGACTAGAAGGAAAGACCCATTAGAAAGCTATTACTGGCACCATTGGTAAAGATGGCTATGTGAAAGGTTACATCTGAGTCCAGCTGCTCTAAGAAACTCACCAGCAGAGATGTAAACGGGTACTAGATAAGGCAATGATGAGTAAAACAAAAGGGAAAAACATTGGTAGACTCTTCTATCTAGTTCAAGAAGCCTGAGGACATTCTAGTTGGGAGAAGGGAGGAGGACTTGCAGCCAGGGTGGGCAGAACTCAGGGCATAATAGCAGAAGGGGGCAAAGGCAGTTCTGAACAGGTTTCTGTCCAAGTTGACTTGTCTCTTTACTTGGACAGTAAGTGCATACATAGGGGTCATCTAAGAGGTTCAATGGAGAATCTCTTCCTACACTGTATCAGATAAAACCAGCTTTTGTAGGTCATTGTAGAAAAAGTAGGGAACTCACATGGAGTTGAGGGCAATCCTCCAAGTGGGCTGAAATCATTTTCATCTCCAGTCTTTGGGCAGACCACATTGGGAACAAAGCCAACTGCTGATCGGTGATTTCACAGGGAGAAGGAGAAGCTATTAGATATAGAAAAGATGCAATGAAGGCTTGAACAAGAATGGTGATTATGTGAATAAAGAGAGGAAGACTGATATGGGAAGGAATGTGGAAAGGGTATCTATAGATCGTTGTTATTAATTAAATATAGGAATGGGGTGAAGAAAAGAAATGGGGAGTAGAAAAGGATTTGGATGCATGCAACAGCAATAAGGAAGTTTGGAGTCTCAGGTTTTTTGGGGAAAGGAAGTTCAGTTTTGGCCATGTTGAATTTGAGATGCTGACGGGACATTTTGATAAAGATATCATTCTTCTGCTGATATGGAACACAGCTCCAAAATTCCATCTTCTATACAGCTATCCAAATAATGTTCCTAAAGTACAGACTTGACCATTGTGGGAGGAAGGTTCAAGTTTTGTGTCCCCATTCTTCCTCATTTACATAGGCTTCTGCTTGCCTATTCAGATTATAAGTGAGATTATTGACTTGGAACAGAGCAGAATGGTAGAGTTAGAAGCCAGATTGCAAAAGTTAGAGAAGTAAGTACATAGTGAGGAACTGGAAGCTACAAGTGTAGATTATATTTCTCAGAGTTTGTTAGGGAGAGATAGAGGATGAGAATTTAAAAGGATGGTGGAAAGTTTTTGAAGGGTAAGATAGACCTGAGCATGTTAGCAGGGATATTGCATATATATATATATATATATATATATATACAGAGAGAGAGAGAGAGAGAGAGAGAGAGAGAGAGAGAGAGAGAGAGAGAGAGAGAGAGAGAGCTATATCAGAGACAGAGAGACAGAGAGAGAGAGAGGGAGAGAAAAAGAAGGAGGGGAAAGAAGGAGGGAGGGAGAGAGAGAGTTGGGGGGGAGAAATAGAGACAGACAAACAGAAACAGTGCCATGGAGACACACACACAGAGACAAACAGAGAAAGAATACATACACGCGTGCGCACACACACACATTCAAGCAGAGAAAGAGAAGGGTAGGTTTAGATTAAAGCCTTGAGGGAACACCTACAGGTAGAGGATGTGATATGGATGAAGAACTAGCAGTCAGAATGATGGGAGAAAAAGCAAGGATATTGTCAAGAAAGCCCAAGATGGAGAGAATGAACAGTCAATCAGTCAGTCAACAAGTATTTGTTAAAATCTTACCTGTGTATCAAGGACTGTGCTAAACTCTGGGAATATAAAGATAAGACAGTCCCAGTTCTTAAGAGCTTGAAGTCTAGTGGAGAAACCTCTAGGAAAAGAGTGTAGTTAACAGTGTTAAATGTAGCAGAAGGATCATGTAGGGTATAGGTGGCCCCGGTAGCTTGAGGACAGAAGAGATTTGCAGTGACTTTATATTTCCTCCAGGGATGTGATAGGTGATCATGGAATAATCACAGCAAGGAGTAGTTCTAGTTGCATGATTGTGTCTTGGAAAAAGGAACAGAGAAACTGACTTGGAGTTGGAGGGGAGACTCATGTTTGATAATAAGGACAGTGGGGCACATGATTCAAGGATGGAAGAAGATGTATAATTGAACTGTTGAACTTTAGGGTCAAAATTCCAAAGGAAAATAAATGAGCAGAGAAGGAGTGATAGTTTGGGAGGACAGGAAAGGATATTATGAAATGGAAAAATAAGTTTTAAGAGGATGTGGTAGAGGGACACATGGAAAAGCAAAAGATTATGAGTATGAGTTTGAATTCAAGACTTCAGGATCATAGAAGTAAAATATAGAGTCTAAGTGGTAAATTGGAGATATAGGTCTTAGGATTTGAAGATAGTGGTGAATGAGAGGGCAGGTTATTTCAGAGATCATTGGTAAGGATAATGAAATTCCCTAGCATAACATCAGAGATTATAGTAGACCAAGGATTCTCAAACGACGGCCAGCGGGCCAAATTCGGCCTGCTGGGTTATGGCAAATGGGCTGAGGGGTGGAGATAGAGTGTGAAGTTTTGTTTTTACTATAGTCCAGTCCTCTAACAGTCTGAAGGACAGTGAACTGGCCCCCTATTTAAAAAGTTTGAGGACCACTGTAGTACACTAAGAAGACTTGTAAATCAGGTGTTAAAATCCAGCACAAAGAGTCAGTTCTTTCTATTTATAATAACATATTATTGTATATTTAGATAGTTACTATTTATTATATTTAATATATGTTAATAATATAATAATTAAAATATTTATAAGACATTTAGTGTCATGATTAAATAGTTCATAACTTCTGACCTTATGGAGTAATACCAATGATAGCTAGCAGGTAAAAATAATGCTTTAGGCTTTGCAAAGCACTGGATTTATATTATCTCATATAATCCTTGCAATAAATAACCCATGAGCATAGATATGATTACCTTCATTTTACAGATGAAAAGTTGAGGCTGAAAATAGTTAACTGACTTCTAGAAAGTGTTTGAGGCAGGATTTGAACTCCTGGCTTCAAGAGAGGGTAAGACACATGATAATTATAATGTACAGTATAATTAGAGTTTATTAGTATTATTATTAAAGTACTAGGTTTAATATAGAGAAGGTTATAATTGGCAAGGAAGTAAAGAAGGAGTTTATGGAGGAAGTGGTTTTTATTTTATTTTTAAAAATTATTTTATTTATTTATTTATTTGAAGGAGTGGTTTTTAACTGAAAATTAAAGGATGGATAGAAATTTAGAAAGAGGAGAAGATAGGAAATTCCTGGAGTAGAGAAAAAAAGATGGAAAGGGTAGGGAGGTGAGAAAGGACAGGATGCTTCCTGGGACAATAGTCTATTTTGCCTGGAAGGTAAATTAAATGAAAGGGATTTATGGATGATAAGATTATAAAGATAGTACGACATCAGTTTGTAGAGGACCTTGAAGAAGTGAATGAAATTAGTTGAGTTTTAAGACTGTTGGGAACCAAAGTAGAGAGCTGCTACTTGAAGAATCAGATATTTGCCTCATATAAATTTAATCTTGAATTCATTTGAACTTCACAGCAATTTGGATAGGTAAATTATATAAGGATTGCTATTAGTTTGTAAACTCCCTGAAGGCAGGGATTGTATTTCATTTTTCTCTCTCCAATAAATACTTTGTCATTATTACATTGTTTCAGTCTTGGCCCTGTCTGGAAAATTCATCTCCCTGAGTTCAAATCTGGCCTTAGACACTTTGTAGCTGTGTGACAAAATCAGTCATTCAACCCTGTTGGGCTGTTTCCTCATCTGCAAAATATGTTGGAGAAGGAAATGGCAACTATTTCAGTATCTTTCCAAGAAAACCCCATGGCTGGGTAAGGTGGGTGAAGCTGATTAACGGGGCCAAAGATAAGGAAACTGATACAAGTAGAATGTGTTTTTGTGGGATAGTGAGGATACACACACACACACACACACACACACACACACACACACACACACATATACATATATATATATATATATATATATATATATTCCTGATGTTAGCTGAGGTTTTCATTGGAAGATAGGAAGGAAATATTAACAATAACCATAACTCACATATACATAGGGCAATAATATCTATGAATCATTTTTAATATAATTTTATTTGGTCCTCACAATCACCTTGGGTAGTTGGTGCTATTATCATATTTATTTAACAAATGATAAATCTAAAATGAAGCTGACCAGCTAGCAAGGAGCAGAGGCAGGATAAGAATTCAGATCTTTCTAACCTATGTCCAGTGTTCTATACATCCCTAGGTTGTGTGGTAGAGCAGCCTCTGATTATAGAGGGTTTCAAACACTAGGTGGAATGTTTAGACCTTATTCAATAAGCACTGGGAGAGCCACCAGATTTTACTTTGAAGAAGGAGGAACATGATGAAATCATGGCTTTAAAAAGATTAATTTAGCAATGGTGTATGGGATAGTTTGAAGGATGGAGACCCTGGGTGCAAAGCATTCAGCTAAGAAGTTATTGCCATAATCTAGACACCTGGTGATGAGGGCCTGTTCTAAGGAGATAAGTTGCCAGGAAGAGGAAGAGAAGACTGAGAATTATTTCTAAGAAAGTGAGGAACATGGTGACTGATTGGATTTGGAGAGCAGGAGACAACAAAAAAGCTAATATTATTTGGAAATTTGTACCAGGGGCTGGGAGAAGGGGAGTAGTATTCATAGAAGTTGCTAGACAAATATTTAAGCACTGCTATGTAGAGCACCATAAGTAGTGCTTGGGATCCAAAGATAAAAATGTCACATTCTTGTCCTCAAGTAACTTGCATTTCATTGGGTTGAAATACCTATAAATGCAAGAAAAATTCAAGGGGCAGATGACCTTACCCAGTAAAGTATGTGTGCAGAGAGAGGATGAAGAAAGGCTTCTTGTAGGAGGAGACACAAATGAGTCTTGAAGGAAACTAAGTCTTCTGAGGCAAATGTGAAGAAGAACCAGTTTATGTGAAGTTACAAATATGGAAAATAGGATGCTGAATTCAGAGAACAGCAAGTAGACTGTTTTAACTGAAAGGTGGAGTTTGTAAGGAGAGAAGAGAGAAATAAGCAAGCTGAGATAGAGAACCAAATTTAATGGTGAAATAATAAACTTAGTTTTCATTGTGTTGCAGTTGAAGAGACATGAGCACTTTCAAATGGCCATGTCCTTCAGGTGGTCAGAAATGTGGGACTGGAGTATGAGAGGTTTAGGGTGAGCATATAGAGTTGAAAGTCATTGGCCTAAAAGTAATATTTGATGCTGTGAGATAGTATTAATTCACTAGCATTACTTAAAATTGTCTCAATAAATAATTTGGCTTGATTGATGGTATAAACACATACAAGTAGTTCTAATTTTCTCAGGATAAGTAGTCTGCATTCTCTGCCTGTTTGGTTTGCTGAAGAGCACACTCTTACGTTTCTGGGGACATTGAAGAACAAACTGTTGCATTGATGAGATTTGGGACAAAGGGAAAAATATCTCAAAAAAAAAATCAGAAAAATTTCCAGAGGAAGACCTCGAGCTGTGTCAATTCAGGTTATTTCTGTTGCCCCTATTCTTTGGTCCAAGAAGAGCTGCTAGTATTTTCCCCTCCCCCTTTATTTTTTTCTTTCTTTCTTTTCTTTTTAAATCCTGGAATAAATTTGGAGATTGAAGAAACCAACAAAAAAAGGCATGTGCCCCATATTGGAATAGACAGGAAAGAGACCTTTTCCCCACTCAACCTTCAGCTCTGAAGTAGGTATCAGCCAACATATATTTCAGAAATGAAATGAGTAGGAGACATCTAGGTGGTACAGAGGATAGAGCAATCTCAGATACCTACCGGCTGTATGGCCCTGAGCAAATTCCTTAACTATTGCATACCAGTTTCCTCATATAGAAGAAAATGAAGATAATAATAGCACCTACTTTCCAGGGTTACTGTAAGGATTAAATGAGGCAATATGTGGAAAGTACTTTGCAAATTTCAAAATGCTATATACATGCTGTCTATTATAATTAGTTATTATTAACAAGCACCCCTGAATGATGATTAATTTCCTTTTGGGTTTTGTAGCTATAGTTTAATGTGGATCTGTAGAGTACTTTATGAGGAGAACAGGGAATACATATTTTAGCTGAGGAAACTGAGGCACAGAGAGAGCTATAGAATCACAGAAACTCAGATTTGGAAGTTTCAGTATGTACTTAAATAGGAGTTCTCTCCAGAACATTCCTGACAAGTGACCATTTGGCCTTCCCTTGAAGACCCTCATTGATGGGAGTTGGCTACTCTTTTGAAAAGTTCTAATTTTTAGAATGTTTTTCCTTATATTGAGCTGAAAACTTTTTCTAGAGCTTTTATACATTGCTTCTAGTGGCTCCCTCAGACCAAATACAAGTCTTAAACCTACTCATCTCCAGTTCAAACATCTCTAGTTCTTTCAGCTGATCCTCATATGGCAGAGGGGCCTTTGCTACATGGGTATTGGGTGTAAATGGGAACTGTGCCATCTTTTCCTTTCAAATAAATCTATGATAGGCAGTACAGCATAGGGAAGAGAGTAGTGGACTTGGAATGAGGAGAAACTTGTTGATGTCATTCATTTGTTTAGAATTTTACACTTTTGAAAGTGATTTCAAATCCATGATCTCATTTGATGTCCACAATGATCCTTTTATTCCATAAAAAAGCATGGTATCAAAACTGAAAGATTGCAAAAATGGCTGATATAATTTAGGTATTCTATGGTCTAAGTCCTTTTCTTCTCTATCATATTCTTCTACTTTTTTACCTAAGCCTGTGGTGTTCCCTCAGAGTCCTTGGACGTATTTGTACAATAGTCTGTAGAGCTATCCACACTTGAGGGAATACTTTTTCTTTTTCTTTTTTTTTTAAGTTTTATTTATAAGTTTTTTTTGACAGTATATATGCATGAGTAATTTTTTATAACATTATCCCTTGTATTCATTTTTCCAAATTATCCCCTTCCTCCCTCTACTCCCTCCCCTAGATAACAGGCAATCCCATATATTTTACATGTGTTACAATATAACCTAGATACAATATATGTGTGTAAATCCAATTTTCTTGTTGCACATTAAGTATTAGATTCCGAAGGAGTAAGTAACCTGGGCAGACAGATAGTAGTGCTAACAATTTACATTCACTTCCCAGTGTTCCTTCTCTGGGTGTAGTTGTTTCTGTCCATCATTGATCAACTGGAAGTGAGTTGGATCTTCTTTATGTTGAAGATATCCACTTCCATCAGAATATGTCCTCATACAGCATTGTTGTTGAAGTGTACAGCGATTTCTGGTTCTGTTCATTTCACTCAGTTCATGTAAGTCTCTCCAAACCTCTCTGTGTTCATCCTGCTGGCCATTTCTTACAGAGCAATACTATTCCATAACCTTCATATACCCTAATTTACCCAACCATTCTCCAATTGATGGACATCCATTCATCTTCCAGTTTCTAGCCACTACAAAAGGCCTGCCACAAACATTTTGGCACATACAGGTCCCTTTCCCTTCTTTAGTATTTCTTTGGGATATAAGCCCAAGAGCAGCAATGCTGGATCAAAGGGTATGCACATTTTGATAACGTTTTGGACATAGTTCCAAATTGCTCTCCAAAATGGCCGGATTCTTTCACAACTCCACCAACAATGTATTAGTGTCCCAGTTTTCCCACAGGCCCTCCAATATTCATCATTATTTGTTCCTGTCATCTTAGCCAATCTGACAGGTGTGTAGTGGTATCTCAGAGTTGTCTTAATTTGCATTTCTCTGATCAGTAGTGATTTGGAGCACTTTCATATGAGTGGATATAATTTCAATTTCATCATCTGAGAATTGTCTGTTGATCTTTGACTATTTATCAATTGGAGAATGGTTTGATTTCTTGTAAATTAGGGTCAGTTCTCTACATATTTTGGAAATGAGACCTTTTTCAGAACCTTTAACTGTAAAAATATTTTCCCAATTTGTTACTTCCCTTCTAATCTTGTTTGCATTAGTATTGTTTGTACAGAAACTTTTTAGTTTGATGTAATCAAAATCTTCTATTTTGTAATCAATAATGATCTCTAGTTCTCCTCTGGTCATAAATTCCTTCCTCCTCCACAGGTCTGAGAGGTAGACTATCCTCTGTTCCTCTAATCTATTTATGATCTCATTCTTTATGCCTAAATCATGGACCCATTTTGATCTTATCTTGGTATATGGTGTTAAGTGTGGATCCATATCTAATTTCTGCCATACTAATTTCCAGTTTTCCCAACAGTTTTTTTTTCAAATAATGAATTTTTATCCCTAATGTTGGGATCTTTGGGTTTGTCAAAGACTAGATTACTATAGATGTACCCTTTTTTGTCCTTTGTACCTAATCTTTTCCACTAATCGACTGGTCTATTTCTTAGCCAATACCAAATGGTTTTGGTGACTGCTGCTATATAATATAGCTTTAGTTCCGGTACACCTAGACCACCTTCAACTGACTTTTTTCCCATTAGTTCCCTTGCAATTCTTGACCTTTTATTCTTCCATATGAATTTTGTTGTTATTTTTCTAGGTCATTAAAATAGTTTCTTGGGAGTATGATTGGTATAGCACTAAATAAATAGATTAGTTTGGGGAGTATTTTCATCTTTATTATATTCGCTAGGCCTATCCAAGAGCACTGAATGTCTTCCCAATTATTTAAATCTGACTTTATTTTTGTGGCAAGTGTTTCATAATTTTGCTCATATAATTGAGGGAATACTTTTTCAAAGGAAGAAAGGAAATAAAATTTATTAAGTGCCTACTATGTACCAGATATTGTGCTAAGCACTTTATACATAAATTGCAACTTATCCTTATAACAACTCTAAGGGGCAGGTGCTATTCTTATCCCCATTTTCTACACACACACACACACACACACACACACACACACACACACACACACACAGCTCTGTATGTGTAAGTTTCTTCCCCCAATTACATGTTAAAACAAGTTTTTAACATTAGATTTTTTTTTTAAAGTTTTGAATTCCAAATTCCTGAAATGGTAAGCAATCATGTAAAACATTTCCATATTGGTCATTTTGTATAACATTTGAATAAAAGAAAAAGAATGAAAGACAGTGAAAAATAGCTTGCTTCAGTCAGTACTCAATATCAGTTCTTTCTCTGAAAACTGATAGTATGCTTCATCATTACTCCTTTGGGGTTGTCTTGGATCATTGTATTTCTGAGAAAGGTTAAGTCTATCATAGTTGATTGTTGTATGGTGTTGCTGCTACTGTGTAGAATATTCTCCTGTTTCTGCTCACTTTACTTTGCATCAGTTCATGTCAGCCTTTCCAGGTTTTTTGAAATTATCCTGTTTGAAACAATAATATTCCATCAAATCATATACCACAGTTTTCTCAGTCATTGAGGAGCATCCTTTCAATTTCTAATTCATAGTCAACACAAAAACAGCTGCTGCAAATATTTTTGTATAGGTCTCTGTGCCACCTACTTGCTCTGGAGTTACAAAGAACTGAATTCAAATATGGTTCCTGACCCTTACTAGCTTTGGGACCTGAACAAGTCACTTAATGCTGTTTGCCTCAATTCCTTATCAATAGGAAGAGCTAGAAAAGGAAAAGGCAAACTTTTCCATATCTTTTACAAGAAAACCCAAATGGGATCATGAAGATTTGGACACAACTGAAAACAACTGACATAACTTTCTGACTCCAAAACTAATGCTTTACCCACTGTGCTACCTAGCTGCTTCACATTGAATGATCGAGGAAAAGCAGCAGATGGTTGTTATATAGATTTGGATTTGGAATCAAACAGTCTTATTAATACTTGCTAACTGCATGACTGTGGACAAGTCACTTACTTTGGAGTCAAGGCTTTGGGCTTGAATTCCATCTCTGCAGCTCACAGCCCACCTGACCTTGGGCAGGTGCCACTTCACTACTCTGGGTCTCAGTCTCCTCATCTGAGAAATGATGAGTAGATGGTCTTTGAGGCCAAGCTCTCAGTCTATGATCCTCTGACTCTTTGCCTGACATCCTGGGAAAATGATCCCTATCTGCTTTGGAGAAGCCATCCCTTCTTGGCAGCCATCCCAGCATGCTTGGCTCCCCCTGCCTCACCATCTTATGAGATCGTGTTCTTGTTCATGGCTCACTAGGTGTGAGGCACCTTGCCTGCTGGTGCTCTTTCCTGTGTAATTGCCGGTGTCCTTATTAACAGTCTCCCTCTGCCTTCCCTTGTGGAACCCACCCACCTCTCCCTGCCCCCTTCTAATGAGTGACTCCTCCTTCATGAACAAGATGTAAGTATACAAGTTATTAATCTTCCCACCAAAGCAATTACATTCCCACCAAGTTCCTCCCTGGCCATGTCGGGTACTTCTATGACAACCTTATCAGGTTAGCAATTTCAGATCTGCATTAAGTGTTCAGAAATCAATTTTCAGCTTATTTTGAGTTGCAAAGTCTGCTATGCTTGTAACAGCGCTGCTAATTGAACAAGAGCAATTGATGTTTTAGCAGTAATTAAGGATGGTAATTATGACCAAATCTCCCCCATGGCCCTGCCGGGTTTGCTTCTGGACCTGTCAGAATGCGGGCAGGCCCAATCAATCTTCATCAAGTTGATGCTTCTGAAGTCCTCCAAAAAGGATTTCAGTAGCACTGGGTGCTGTGACAACAAGGGGGTGACAATCAGCAACAGTCATTCTCCATAACCTGCTCCTATATCTCCAGTACTAAATTTGAGAGAAGAAGGAAAGGGAAGAAATGGAAGGTTATGCCCACCATGCTCAGTTTGTTCCTTGATTATCTGGGGAGAAGTGATACCCACTTGAGACAATGTTAGAAAATATTGAGCCTCTCAACTGGTACAAATGAAGATATTTTGTTGTAGGGAGAAGAATAAAATAGAAAGCAGGAGACTTGGATTCTACTCCTGGCCCAACTGTTATGGGATCCAACTCAAGGCACTTCCCATCTTTGGGCCTATCACCTATAATCAGTCACTCAATGAGCACTTATTAAGCACCTATTATGATGTGCCTGGCAGCATGCTAGACACTTATACTTAGGGTTGTTGTTCAGTCATTCAGTTGTATCCATTGGGTTTCTTGTCAAAGATACTGAAGTGACTTGCCAGTTTCTTCTCCTGTGTGTCTTCATTTTACAGACAAGGAACAAGTAAATGGAGTTAAATGGCTTGCTTAGGATCACACAGTTAGAAATTTGAACTCAGTTTTTTTTCTTTCTTTCTTTTTTTTTTCCTGAGGCTGGGGTTAAGTGACTTGCCCAGAGTCACACAGCTAGGAAGTATTAAGTGTCTAAGACCAGATTTGAACTTGGGTCCTCCTAAATTCAAGGCTGGTGCTCTATCTACTTCGCCACCTAGCTGCCCCTGAACTCAGTTCTTCTGGACTCCAGGTACAACTCTGTAGCCAATCCATATAGCTGCCCAGGCACTCAGGATACAAATGTAATAGAAGAAATAACCCCTAATTATAAGAAGCCTATATTCTAATGTGGGAGACAATAAAGATATGTATAAGAATATGCAGAATAAACATTAAAAATGTATTCAAAGTAGTTTGGGGTGAGAGGAGGGCACCAATAATTGAGGGGAACTAGGAATAGCTTCATGTAGAAGGTGGTGCTTGGAACATGTTTTGAAGGAAGAGAAGGATTCTGTGAATTGGGGGTAAGGAAGGAACATTTATTTACAGCTGGAAGAGATCTTAGAGGTCCTCCATTCTTACCTCCTAATTATGGAGCTAATGCTACTGAGGCCAAGAGAGATGAAAAGACACAAATCTGGCATGATTTCTATTATACGATTTCTGATCTCTAAGTTATGCTCTGACTCAAAGAATGTTGGTCAATATAGAGAAGAGTAATGATGGGAGACTCTCCTGAGACATCTCTTGGTCCTCAGGTGCAAAGGACCTACCATTCAGGTCACCTGTGGTCAGAAGGCCTTCTTCTCCATGCTTCCACATAATTTTTTGGAGGCAAATTGATCACCTTCTTTGGGCCTCTAAGGAGCCTTTTTGTTCTTTTATTCTATGGTTTTGTGATTCTGAATTCTTTCTGAAATAGAGCCATGTAAACGCAATGGAATACCATTTACACTGGAAGACCATTTCTTTTTGTTCTCTTCTTGGGACTAAAAAATACAATTTTTTTTTTACAATTGGAAGTGCCCCAAAATTGAAACAGAATTCTTGACTTTTTCATCACTGTAGGCATTCACACAAGCTGGATGACCATTTGTTGGGACTTATCCTCATATAAGGGGCTGGAGTAAGGAACCTCCTGGATCCCTCCAAATAAGGAGATTCTTCAATTTAAAATTTTTATCTTCATTTCCTTTTGATATCTATTTTGCTGTATCCCAGAAGAACCTTCTTTGCTGGTTTAAAAAGCAGTCCCTGAAAATACTTTATCTGACTACTCCTGTTGAGGTGAGGAGCAAGAAAAAACTTCAACTGCTGGCCTCAGTCCTCTACTAAGAGACTAGCTCCATGAAGGTAGATATAATGCATTACTAGCTCTTCTAGCATTTATCACAGTTCTGTGTATATAAAAGACACTTAATAAATGTTTATTGGATTAAAAGATGACTCACATTTATTGGTCAAACTTTGACCCTTGATTGGGCTGCTGCCCAGATGTAGAGGCTTGTGACATTTTGAATGGATAACCTATAAGTTTCTTGGCCAAGGTCCCTGATGCCAGAAGACAGGCTGGATTTAGGCTCAGTACAGCTGAGGTCTGGCGCCCTGTTATACCCAGGAGATCCTTTTTTGTCTCATGAGAGCTTTCCTCTAGCACCCTCCACACCCTAGCCTCTCCAAACCTTCTGGCTCAGCCTTCTTGCCTGTGTTTCTGCAGCTCCTTCCTGCATAGGTGATTGATTAATTGATTTACATATTTATTAAAATGTATTTTAATATCATCTCTGCCTTTGATGCCAAATCCCATTTCCTATTGTGGGATTGCTGACAGCCGGCATTGTCAGCACAATGACACTTTACTCAACAATTTGAACAGCAGTTTTAAAAATGAGCAAAATAGACAAGTAAAATACTGATGAAAAAATGGGCAGCTTTAGGACAAGTGAGGCTGGAGGTTTCTAAATAGAAAGAAGCTGGAGGAGCTAGGGCTGCAGGGACTGCAGGAATGGCTCTCTAGAGTGACCAAAGTTGGAGGTGGAAGTGTGAGAAATTTACTGATCTTGGCCAAAGGGTAGGGAGGTGTGAGCACAAGTAGAATGGGAATGCAATGAACTTGGCACCTGGATATCCTTGGGTGCATAGGTCTATTCATTTCTGAAGGCCCTTATTTCATTCCCTTTCATTTGTTCAATTCTAATTTTTAGTGTATTCAGTTATCTTTTTTTAGTTCCTTTTGCAATTGGCCAATTAATTTTTTTTCATTGCATTCTTTTTCCATTTTTTCCATTTCTTCTTGCAATGATCTAATTTCATTTCCCCATTTTTCTTCTAACTTTCTTTTAAGATCCTTCCTGCAAACTTCCAAGAAAGCCTTGTGCAATGGGGACCAGCTCATGTCTCTTTTTTTGGGCTTCTTCTGGAGTTACTTTGCCTTTAGGATCCTCAGGATTTGAGGTCTGTTTTCTCTCTCCATAAAAGCTATCTATGGTTAGAATTCTTTTTTGTCTTTTATTCATTTTTTTTTTAAGTCTTGAGGTCTGTTTAATGCAAAGGAGCAACAGCTGCTTTAATTTGCCCTGGGGCAGTTCTGCAGATTGATTCCCAGTGCTGGATAATCGAGACTAGGTCTGACATTCTTCTGGAGCTCAGTGGTTTACAATTTGCCTTTAGTATCAAATCTACCAAACCACCTGCTTGCCTAAGGACAGAGTAGCCTAAGAGCCTCACAGAAGATTTCCAGGTGCATGGAACTGCAATGCTCTGACTGGCTGCCCCAGCTCCTTGCCCTGTCTCCCTGTGCTGTGGTCTGGGGTCCACAGACTGTCCCCCTGCCCCACTGAAAAAGACCTGAAGTTCTTCCAAAGTATCTTCTTCTGGGAATGTGTTGTACTCCAAATATCTGTGGGTTCTTTAACTTCAAAACCAGTTTAGAGGTTTAATCTGCTGTTGGTTTGAGAGAAGGTTAAAGGAGGTTTCCACTCTCTGCCATCTTGGCTCTGCCCCTTGCAGGCCCTTATTTCAAAAATGAGATTGTGGTAGATATCTAAATTGGCTTCAAATCTTAAATGATATAACCTTTGATTCCTTCAAAATGGAAGAAAAGCACTTAACCCTTTGTCTGTAGGGAGTTAGGGCTTTTGTGGACAGGGTGGATGGGAGATGATTGAATCATGACCAGAATCTCTGTTGTTGGGGATCATAGAGTAGTAAGACCAATCTAGAACAATTCTCTCATTTTAGAGATGTGGAAATTGAGGACCAGAGAAGTTAAATGTCTTATCCAGGATCATACTACTTGCAAGTGGCAGAGTTGGGATTCAAATCCAAGTATTCTGGGTCCTATATGCATTATATTGCACCCCCACTACCTTTCACATATTCACATATTTGTTCTCTGGAGGGGCAGAGTCTTGTGACCTCTACCCCAGAAATGCTCTTAGAATGGAGGAATGACTTGGAGAGTATTCTCAGGGATTTACTTGTACTGTTGGGCATGTTGGCTCATTACAAGATTAGCTAAGTGGTGCCATAATGCATAGTGTCAGCCCTGCAGTCAAGAAGAACAGAGTGCAAATATGACTAACTTACTAGCTGTATGATCCTGGGCAAGCCACTTAATCCTGTTTGCCTCAATTTCTCATCTATAAAATGAGCCAGTCAAATCACTCCAACATCTTTGCTATGAAACCTCCAAAGGGTCATGAAGAGTTAGACATGACTGAAAAACAACTAAACAAGAAATCATTAAAGCTCCTCCCCTGGCTTAGGTTCCATATTAGCTCACAGGTAGCAGACACATGGGACTTCACTTACTTCAATGCTTCAGGATATGTAATTTCATTGGAGTGAGTTTATTGATTTAGAATGCAAACCCTTCATACTTTAGTAGATGATTTTTATAAATTGTTATGACTCTAAAAATTTAACACCCACGACCAGGTAATATTCAGCCTCTTCTAGCTTAGTTGGGTTGATCTTTAATAATACATATCTCAACTATTATCTCACCCATACCCCAAACTTTCCTAGGTTGGTTTGCACTCCATTGATATAGCCTTTAATGGTTATGGGTCATTTTCAGCCTGTAATGAAACATCTAGAGTGTATCTGGCTTATAACAAAATAAATATGTACTATGGCAAGCAGGATTTTTTTGGCACAGAGAATGTCAGACAGGTAGGTATTATAATATAGAGGTTTTAAATATGTTGTTGTGCAAAAGATCCAGATTAAAATGTAATTAGGAAATGTTTAATAATATAAATAAAATACAATAGTAAATAGATAATGTTAAGGTGTAGTTTTGAAAATCAACATGTGGCCACAATTCTTTGTGTACAATTTAGTGGCTCCTGTTTTATATGAGTTTGACACCACTATTATAATGGATAGAGTATTCCACTGGGAACCAGGAGAATTAGTTATTTACTAGCTGTGTGATTGTGGGCAAGTCACAACCCCTCGGTACCTAAGTTGCCTCTCCTGTAAAAAGAAGTGGTTAGGCTCATCCTTTAAGGTGCCTTCCAATTCTAACCTATGGCCATAGATTCTGTGAAAATTCATATTAAAATTGTCCCTCTCTTCAATCTTGTCCCAACTCTGGGCATTTTCACTGATCATCATCTGTGCCTGGAAATCCATTCTCCTTCATCTCTTCCTCCTGGCTTCTTTGATTTCCATAAATCTCAGCTAAAATCCTAAACTTTTCAAGACACCTTTCCCAATCCCTTTAATGCTAATACCTTCCTTCTATTGATTATCTCAAATTCATCTTGTATGTAGCTTGTTTATACACATTCATTTACATGTTTCCTCCATTGGGTGGTGAGTTCTTTGAGATCAGGGATTGTATTTTTCTTTTCTTTTTAATCTTTAGTACTCAGCACAGTGTCTAGCACCTAGTAGGCATGTATTGATTGCATGTGTTGATCCTTTGATCCACATGGTACCTTGTGGCATTATGTATTCTATAATAGCCCAAGGTTATATATGAAGATGAATGGCTATGTATTTTTTGGGGGATAAAGGGATGAACTTGAGAAAGACCACGCTTGAGAGTTGTGGAACATGTCAGTTTTTTTCCTAGCTAGCATAGATATTACTCTTCTGTAAAACAGAAGGACACAATAGTCAGCAGCATAGTATCTTTCAGGTCCTTTTCTGTTTGAAGAAGTAGTGTACTGGGAGAATTCACTGCAGCCAAGAAATAAAGTATACGACTTGATAAGATCTAAGAAATAAAACTTGTGTGTGACCACAAGCTAGATGATAGCTAAACTGAGGGACTCAGAGGAGAAAGTAAAAATGTTATGCCTCAATTTCCCTGAATTATAATACCTCACTTTCCCTGGTGGCAACCTCCCCCCTTCCTGGCCATTAGCACTTATATAATTAGGACTGCAGAGCTCTGGCCATTCTGGCATTCCAAAGAGTCATAAAACTCCAGATGGTTTATCTCAAATACCTAGATGGCAGCCTCTATCTTTCTGTCTCAGACTTCCTGTCTTCTGCTCCATCATTTTCTTGATTCCCAACCTGTCAGAATTTAAAAAAAAAAATTATGGTTCTTCTTGGAATTTCCACTCACCCAGTGCTCTGCTCCCTGCCCCCTATATTTGTTTCCCTGATCACTGGAACCCTATAAAAGTCTCTGGAATTACTTATCCATTGCTAGATGCTTTGAGACAAGAGTCCCATTTACCTGGCTGGAGGGTTGGACATGGATCCTGTTTGGCTGCTAGTCCAACTTCTCCATTATTAAAATGTTAAAAACCTCTAATCTCTGTCTTGCCTCAGTTTCTCCGGCATTACAAAAGAAAGAGATAAATCAAAGACCAGACCTGCTCTATGTTTGGCCTTTACTGCTTTCTGGTGTAGCTTGACTGAGAGAATAAGCCTCATAGTTGCTGACTGAGAAGGCTGACCAAGGAGAATGGTAGTCTTTCCTGAAGGTAAGAACAAGGAATGAACCTATAATTTCATGGGTTTAGGTAGCTCTCCATGAGGAATTTCCTCTGGTGATTCAGATTGGTGCCTTCTCTGAGATTTACAACCTTAAAGACTTGCCTAGAGCACTGAGAAGTTAAGTATTTTGCCCAAGGTCACACAGATAGTATGTGTCAGAAGAAGGACTTCCTGGTCTTGAGGTCAGATCTCCAGCCACCAGATCACAGTAAGTATATGTCTTGTAAATAGAGGACAGAATAGCAGGTGACACTGAAGGAAGCACCTCACCTGAGAAGAAGAGCTGAAGCATACAGTTGGGGGATAAAAGACTCAGGCTAAGAGCTTTTCTCATCCCCTTAAAGGGGAGAGAACCACAACTCTCTACAGTGGATAGTGGAAGTAGTTAAAAGAGCCAGTCCTTGTTGCAGTCAAGAGGCTTATTAATCACAGAATACCTAGTGGATATTGGACATGGGACAATCATGGACCTCTGGGTAGCTTGAGCAAGGGAGATGTCTAGCAGGGAGCTACTAAGGAGACTCCTTACCCATTGGGATCACTGAGAGAATACCTTGAAAGGGGTAGATTCAACAAAAATCATCACAATGACCTTAGTAGAGGACTCCTGGCTATTTTCAGCATTGATGGTAGACATTTACCTTCCTCTGTACCTTGTATTTCTTCTATGTATATCCCTCCACAAAAGTTCCTTGATCACAAGTATATGATTGACATATGATTTCTGTGTCCTCTCTTCTTACTGAGTGTCAAGGTATTTTTAGGAAAGTTAGCTCAAGGTTTATGGAGGAGGGATGTTCTGTTTTTACTTTAATTAAATTGTTGCATAATTAAATGACTTGTGAATGTGCATAATATCTTCTCAATTAGTAAAATAAAATACATTTATAAGGATTTCCTTCCTTCCTTCTTTTCTCCTTCCCTTTCTTCCTTCCTTCTTCTCTTCCCCCCTTTCTTCCTCCCTCCCCTCTCCCTTCCTTCCTTCCTTCCTTCCTTCCTTCCTTCCTTCCTTCCTTCCTTCCTTCCTTCCTTCCTTCCTTCCTTCCTTCCTTCCTTCCTTCCTTCCTTCCTTCCTTCCTTCTTCTTTCTCTTCTTCCCTTCCTCCCTCTTCCCTCTTTCCCTCTTTTCCTCCCTGTCTCTCTCCCTTCCTTCCTTCTTCTTTCTCTTCTTCCCTTCCTCCCTCTTCCCTCTTTCCCTCTTTTCCTCCCTGTCTCTCTCCCTTCCTTCCTTCTTTCTTTCCTCCTATCCTCCATCCTTCCTCCTTTCTTTTCCTTCCTCCTTCCCTTCCTCTTTCCCTCCCTCCCTTCCTTCTTTTCTTCCTCTTTCCTCCCATAAATGTGTTTTTGGCACCTACTATATACAGATCACTGTGACAGATGCTGTAGAGAATACAAAGAAGACAAGATGTATGGAAATAGAGTTGGATGTCAAAACAAAACAAAACAAAAAAAACAGCATTAGAGGTATAACAAGGCAGTGTGAGCAAAGTGTCAAATGAATGGTTCAAACAATAAATGCTACAGAAAATTCCTGATAGAAAGAATCCTGTGAATTATGGCAGATAGTCAGTGTTTCCTGTAGAGGGAGAAGATAGGACTTGAAAAATGGGTTGATGCTAAAATGGACTGTGTTTTGATTTGGAGAAATAGAGTTAGGGAGGGCATTCCAATGTATAGAGGGAAGAAGGGGTTGGTGACCAAAATGTATAAGAACTGGGAAGGTTAATGGGCTTAAAAAAAGACATCAGCAAAAAAAAAAATTTAAGGGGAAAAAATGGATAGTAAATGTGAGTCTGATTGGAACAGTCAGGAAAGAAGGCTGGGTTGAATTAGCCATATCTTCAGAGAAAGATATTAAATCTGTGCAGAATAAAATATGTAGGGGGAACTTGATCTCCATGACACAAGAGTGACAGTCACTCCTTACTTTATACTGGCTCCTAGATTATGCTAATTAGCATGATAGTCTAGGGAGACTCTAAAATGATAAAAAATAGTGCATGTTTATTTAGTATTGTAAAGTTTTTGAATCAATTTTCCCACAATACCTTTATGATAATTTAAGGAGACAGCTTGGTTGGTGTAACTGAAATAGTGCTATATTTAGAATCAGAGGACCTGAATTCAAATTCCAGCTCAATTACTTACTGTCATTGTGATATTGGGTAATTGAATTAACCTTTTTGGGTTTCTTTATGTATAAAACAAGAGGGCTTCACATAGATGATATCTAGATCCTCTTTTAGGTTTAAAGGTACAATTCAATGACCTCCATTTTATAGGTAAAGAAAAAGAGAAAGCTAGGTGACTTACTTAGGGTCATATAGTAAAAACTTTTGAAGCAAAGATACACTTCTAGACTTCTCCCAACTCTGAGTCCAGGACCCTATCTAAAAATAGTAGTAGAAGATCTATTTTTGTGCCTTAGATCATAACAACTTTTCAGGATTCTCACTGCTCAGAACATATTTAGCTGACGTGATCATTGGCCCCTTTCTCCTTTAGTAATTTAAAAATTCTGTTTAATTTTTAGCTTCTGGTTTCAAGCACTGAACTCTTCAATCTTTTTGGCCCTTGATTCTACATGAATTCTTGTTCTACTATACTTTAACCCTAATTAATAATTATTGATAACATTTATCTAGCACCTTAAGGTTTACAAAGTACTTTATGTATGTTATATGAGTTTTCTACTTATTGCCTGTCATATCCTGATCTAGTATCTGATATCTCTTTAGACCATAAGAAAGATTTTCAGAGTTTATTCACTAGGGAAATGCATATATCTGTAATGCACAACCTATTCAACTCTGGAATCATATATCACATGAATTTAATATTGGATATTTTGAATCAACATACCTCAGTTGACTCAAGCCTCCATTTTTTACAATTATTCTGTCAGTTGTCTAGTTTGCTCAAACTCTTTCAGTGATGAGGAGCTTGCTATCTTACAAGACAATCAGCAAAGGAATAAGGAAATATTCCTTGATTTCACACTCTAGGATTTAGGGTCTCATTCTAAAGAGAAGAGTGGAGAGAACATATTACACTAAGACTCAAACTCTGGGGGTACTTTGTTGCGGAGAGAAGGTATCACAAAGTTCCTGCTGAGTAGCCACATTTAAACATATAGTGAAGATTCATTTCAGTAGCATTTGAATCCCTAAGTGCAATGTTTGCTATTTTCCACCATTAGTCCCATCAGATTTTCTCTTTGCCTTTAACTTCTGTCAGATTGATTTTGGCAGCCAACAAGCAGGCCAAGTTGCTGCTGTCCCTCTTCCTGTATTTGGTGCCACCATGACTGATCTTGCATGTGGGCTATCTTTCTCCAAGAAGTCTGTTATTTTCTTAATGCAATCCTCTCTATATGTCCTTGTTATGTTTTCCATAAGTACAAAGTTTCCTGAGAAACACAGTCTTAAGTTGAAGAAGTCATGCCTGCCTGACAACACATAAGGAAGCTTGACTTCCTATTTATAACCATTGTGAATATTCACACTCATTTTTATGAGAAAGTGTGCCTCAGGTTTATGGGGGAGGTATTTTATTATTACTTTTCTTACATCATTTTAGTAAATACCTTTGCTTTTAGTCAATTATGTTCTTTGGTTGACTATTGAAAGTAAATGTATTGGTTAGGGCTCATGAATTATAATTTTAGGAATGCAACTACCCAGAGTACTTTGAACCTGGCTTATTCCTCCAGGAGACTAGATCTGCAAATGTGCACTGGAAAATGTAGACCAGTGGAATATAACATATAAAAGTGCACATAGAAATAAACTGCCTAGTCTTAGACTTGAGAGTATCTAAGCTTTGTAAACTAATCTTAAATTGAATTTCCCTGAAGTCTTGCTAAACATTCCTGCTCATACAGGAACCCTGTACTTCCACGGATTCCAGGTTTCAGTATATAGAGTTTAGAGATTTGAGGCTCCTGTTTCTTTCAGTTCCATAAAGACAACCAGATGGCAAAGTGAATAAAGTACTTGACTTGAATTCAAGAAGACCTGAGTTCAAATTTGTCTCTGAACATTTACTATTTGACCTGGAAAAATTGCCTAACCTCTGATTTGCCTCACTTTCCTCAGCTTTTTGCCTGACACACAATAGGTGGTTAATAAATGCCTGTTTCCTTTTTTTTTTTTTTTTATAATTATCAAGTTCTAATAATTCATGCAGTAAAAGTGAAAACATAGGCTAGAGTGCTAACTTGTGTATACAAGGAAAATGCAGATTATTAAACTTCATTTCATTAGAAATTGTTCTTTCTACTAGTGGGGATTAGTCTGCATAAAAACAGCCATAAAGCGCACTCCAATCCTGTTCCAATCTATAATATATGTTTTTAAGAAGACTAGCTTAGTTTGGGGTGATGGCTGTGGGGAAGGTCTATTCAGATCGGTATTATTTGTGAAAAGAGAAAAGAGAAGGCAGGAAAGAGTGTGTGTGTGTGTGTGTGTGTGTGTGTGTGTGTGTGTGTGTGAGAGAGAGAGAGAGAGAGAGAGAGAGAGAGAGAGAGAGAGAGAGAGAGAGAGAGACAGAGAGACAGAGACAGAGAGAGAGAGACAGAGAGAGAGAGACAGAGAGAGAGAGACAGAGAGAGAGACAGAGAGACAGAGAGAGACAGAGAGAGAGAGAGAGAGAGAGAGAGAGAGAGAGAGAGAGAGAGAGAGAGAGAGAGAGAGAGAGAGAGAGAGAGAGGAATAGAGAGAGAGGAAGAAAAGAGAGATCCTTTTCTTTGGGGGAAAATGGAAATTTAATCAGATCAGTTTTTATAGTGCAAATAGAAAATCAGTTTTAATAAAGCCAAAAGGAAATGCAAAACAGCCGCTTGAGATGGAGATTGTGTTAAATAGACAGCTCCTTAGGAGCGCCCAACCCAGGGATGTTTATTGTTCAGGGACTAAGTACTAGGGGAGATTTCTGGCCACATTTCAAATGGGCATTTGATTTGGCTCAGATGGGTGAACCCCTCCTTTTCAGACCCTGAAGGTCTATGCTCTCTGGGGATAATTTTTCTTTCCCAGAACGTGAGAGGGAAAGGGGTGAATGTGGGGACCAGGAAGGAGGTGTTATATACCTTACCTAAAAGAAAGATAAGGTATCAGCCTTTTCTCCCCCACACCTATACCAGAAAAGACCCTCCTTATAATTGCTTGGGGGTCCCCAAAGCTGGCCTTGCCCATTTCTACCTCTCTGGGGATGGATCTCCTCTTGGCACTCCTGTTGCTTTCAGTTTCTGATTCTTAATTATAGTTCTGGGCAGGCTCTTTGGCTTTATTGCTTTCATTTATTATAAAAAGACCAGTGTCTGTTTTTTTGAAACAGCTATCTGGTCAAATCATGGTTGATAAGCAACACTGAGCTGTCTTTTTAAGACAGGCCAAATTTATCACACTTTTAGAAAAAAAAAAGCAAGGCTTCACTGGCCTATTAGAAACTCCCCCTCTTCCCTCCCCCACCCTTTTTCCAGAGTGACATTTTAGTAAAAGGCTTTATTTTTTCTCTCAGCCTTCACAAAGCCATTGCCTTAAAGAGAGAAAAAGAGGGAGGGAGAGCATTTGTGAGTTTGCTCCACAGAATATACAGAGAGGGCAGAGAGCTAAGAGAAATGGCCTGAATGGTTCTCTTAAAGTGGCAAGAAATAGGGGAGGCATAGACCTGTGTTTGTCAGCTGCTGTTTTTGTAATTAAATGGGAACCTGCATTTTGCATTTTGGCAACCTAGTCATTTGAGGGTGCAATGCAGATGTGGGTCTGGATCAGGAGAAAAAGGTGGGGCTCTAAGGGAGGGGTGTGCAGGGATGGGTGGCTCAGCAGGGTTAATGAGCTCATCTGTCATTTTCTGAGCCATCTGACTGGGAGATGAACAGAACCAGTCAAGAGGTCCCCGCTTCCTCTACTGAGCAAAGCAGCTGTGGGCATCATTAGCACGGGGCCTGGAAGAAATCCGGTTAGGGCAGAGGGAAGCCAGGCTATGGGGCCTGCAAAACTGCTCAGTGGAAAAGAAAATGAAGGCACAGTTCAGATTGGAGCCTTCTCCATGGTGCTGATTATAACCAATTTTTACCCTCAAGTCCTCTTCAGAGGTTTTCCAGCTGTCATCCTGAGGGGGTGAGATGGGATAGGATGGGGATCACTTTGTGAAATGATCTAGCATATACCTGCAGGTGAGCTGGGAGAGGACAGCATCACCTGCTAGTTAGCAAGTTTATGCCCAGAACAAAGAAAAATAGTTGAGAATACAGAGGATAGTCCAGGACTTCTGCTTGTTTTCCCTCTGGGCAACAGTACCTCTGGAAATGTCTTTCACTGACATGTTTTATTCCCTTAGGAAGAATACTCCTGTCTTCCTGCTCTCCTTTTCTTTCTCTCCCCTTTCCCATTCTCTTTTCCCTTTTTAAATAGAAGTCAGATTTACTTAATTTTTAAAAATTAATGCCTTTTGTTTTTCTATCAGAATCATTTGCAGAGTTATTCCTTCTTGCCAAATGAACCCTCCCTTGTAACTGATACAGTAACTTTATTTGGTATTGCATGTAACACTCCTTACCCATAGTACCCCATGTCTCTACCAAAAGGAGAGAGAAATTTCATTATCTCTTCTCTAGGGTCAAGATTGATTATTGTTAATTATTCATCATTTGGTTCTTTTTTTTTTTAGCATTTAAACAATTTTTGAATAAAAATTCTAATTATCATATATATTGTTCTCCTGTTTTGTTTGGTTTACACATACCAATCAGTCATATGATTTCTTCCCTCAGATTTATTTTCTAATCTATACTTCTCATTTCTTGCAAACTCTTTTTTAGAAAAGAATTTTGCAAGTTTTTCCATCTGTCTCTCCTGACTGGTTCTCCTCACTCTAGCTCTCTCTACCCTTCTTCTCTTTGGCTCCTTTCCTAGGTTTGACTACAACCACAATTCTTTTCATCACTCTCTTCCTACTTATGGTTGTAGATTTATTAGATTTGCTCACTATTCCTGGCATTGGTATATCTGACACCTGGCTGCCTCACTCTATATAGAAAGTGGGAGTTGGGACAATAGGATCATGGATTTGAAAGAGGAAGGAGTCCTTCTGGGTAGGATAGCAACCTGAGAGGTTGTACAAAGGCTCAGTTTTCCCACATATGCTTCAGTAAAGATTGAATTATGACCAAGAAACACGGAGAAAAGCAATAATAAGCGCCTCCATCCAGCTCAGGACTGTACAAAAAATATAGCCAGAAATCTGCAGGCATTAGAAGAAGCATTTTTTCAGAGAAGCAAACCTGAGTACAGATAAGCTGGCCCAAACTTAGCGGCATTCTGGTCATTGAGCCCCAAGGGGAGCCTGAAGCTGCTCCAAGAGGGTCCTTCAGAACTTTGATGAGGAACTCCCAGAGCACCAGAAGCCCACAGTGCTCTGACAGGGACACTCCAGGGAATAATGGTTCAGTGCAAGAGGGATCTGAGGTCAAGAGATATAAAATTATTTGCCCAAAGAAGTAAATAGTAGAGTCAGAATTTCAAATGTTTGCCTTTTGCACATATTCATAAGGTACCAAAATAGACAGACATTGGAGAATCTTAGCAGGAAGGGAGAGGAAACATGCATTTATTAAGTACCTACTATATGCCAGGAACGATGCTAAATATTTTACAAATGTTATCTCATTTGATCCTCACAACAATGCTAGGAAGTAAATACTACTATTACCCCCATTTTACAGTGAAAATCAAGACAGAAAGAGGTCCAATATTTGCCCAGGTCAAGTGCTTGTTTAAATTCTGATATCCCTGATTCCAGACTCAATGATTTAATCACTGTACTACTTAATTGCTTACCTAAAAGGATTATGAGACTATGATTCTGTGAAATCTTTTAGTCCCTTGCTTACTGTGCCCTATTTCAGCAAAAACTCGTCTCTTCTTGAAAAAATAGCAGAACAAAAATTTGTAATTGCATTCTTATGTTTTTATGATGTGTTTGCCTTGGTAGATAGATATTTTATACTGTCTGTAGTTGTTTTAATTGAAAATTTTCTTTGTCTTGCTTTCTGCTGGGTTTGTTGGTAACATATACAATGCGGATAATTTGTGTGGGTTTATTTTATATCCTATATATTTTTATTTATAATTTATAATACATATTTGTATTATATATATACTTTTTATGTAATATATATATATATTATAACTTTGCTCAAGTTCAAAAAATACCAAAACAAAACGTATCCCTTCTCAGGGTACAAGGGAGTTATTTTGGAGGTTTCCTCCAGCTTAGCCAGTGTTCTCTTTCTCATGGCAGAAAACCCATGGTCTGAATTCAGCCTGGGGAAGCCTGGAGCAGGATAAAACTATCTTGGCCCTGGTCAGACAGACCAATAGACTCTGATGAAGAGTTTGGCACCTGGGTAGTGGGATGATTTATCTCAGGAGAGGAGACAGGAAAACCAGCTCCTGTGAAACTGAGAAGAGCTGATTTGAGCTACCCAGTCCCAGCCTCCATCTTCAGCATTCTTAGATTTGGAGTTTAGGAATGGGGGTAGCAGTCCCAGTCAAGGATGGAGTCCCACTTCTATTTATAGGAGGCCAAGAATTTGATGTCCTAATTTACCTCTGGGTCTGGCAGAAATGAGCACTAGGACCCTGTAGTAAACAACATTCTCTTCTCTTTCCTACAATTCAAGTGCCTGATTCCTTGATATCTCTTGTATGATCATGCTTGTGACTCTGTATCCATGTCAAATGACTGTAGCAGTTAATTGTTATTGTGTAAACAAAGAATATATCTCTGGCTTCTCTGATTCTAATGACAGCAGAATAGAGGGAAGCCCAGGCTTCCCAGGGGACGGAAAGAATGGGAACTCAGGATCCCTGGTCTCTAGTGAGAACCCATAGTCACTCATAACTTTGGCCCAAAGCCATCAACTCTCAGTTCTACATGTTAGGACCTGAGAGCCCAAAAGAGAGAGGCTGCCATTTGTAAGAGAAAGAGCAAAGTCCTGGGAATTACAAGGTTCTCATTCCAGCCTATATTCTTTCATGGACTAGTTACATGTCTATAGACCAAACTTTTAACCTGTAAGAACTTCAGTTTCCTCATCTGTAAAGTCTTTTTTTTTTCTTTTCTGCTGAGGCAATTGGGGTTAAGTGACTTGCACAGGGTCACACAGCCAGTACAAATTAAATGTCTGAGGTCAGATTTGAACTCAGGTACTCTTTCCACTGCACCCCCTAGCTGCCCCTCATCTGTAAAGTTTTTAAGATCCTCTCCATCCTTTACTTGGAAGGGACATCGGGTCATCTAGTCCAATTCCTATCAGAATTAATTAGCCAGCAAGTGTTATTAAGCCCCTTCTGTGAGGCAGGTACTATGCAAAGCACCTGCTATACCAAGATGAAAACAAAACAGTTACTGTCCTCAAGGAAGTGAGAATCAAAGGAAATAGCATGCATGCACATAAGTAGATACAAAGTATGTGTATCAATATACTTGCACTATGTTGCAATATATAACTTGAAACATACCCTTCTAGCTTTTGCTTGCAGACCTCCAGAAAGGAGATGTCATTATATCCCGAAGTGATCCATTTCACTTTTGGATTGCTATATTTAGAAAAGTACTTTGTAACTCTCGAAACCAATGCCTGATATTGTAATTTTTGTAAAAAAGTAGTAGAGGCTTAGATAACACTAACTGATGCTTGGGGCTGGCTTTTGCCTTAGTGTTCCTAGCATTTAACACAGGGCCTTAACACATAGTAGATGTTTAATAAATGCCTGTGGACTGACTATTCTAATTTGATCCAGTAGATTGTAAACTACTCCATTAGACTAAACTCCTTGAGGGCAGGGGTTGTCTTTGGCCTTTTTTTTTTTTTTTTTTTTTTTTTTGGATATCCCAGTGTTTAGCACAGTGCCTGGAACAAAATAGTTACTTAATAAATGTTAATTGATTGATTTGTTCTCCCTTATTCTGTTGGCTCAATGTGTCAGGCATTGCTATCACTATTTTACGGATAAAGAAACAAAAGTTGAATGGAAATACTCATTTTATTTGGTACTTATTGAGTCTGGAATTGAAGTAACAACAGCAAAAACAAAAATGGGGACTATGATAGGTTAAGGGACTTGTCCACCATCACTCAGCCAGCAGTCGATTTAAATCTTTGTCTTCCTGACTCCACATGCAGCTTTCTGCCCACTCTGTCATGCTGCTTCCATGAATAGTGAGGACAATCAGAATGCATGGGAATGAGTTGCTACTGGGGGGCATTTGAACCATCTGGGGCAAGGCAGTAGGGGAGACATTCTTAAATTTTTCCTGGCACCCTTCCAATCAGATCACAGTAGGTACCCTACTACTCTTCCTCCATCTGAAGCTGGGGCTGACAGTGGTTGATTGGGTTTTGTTGGAAGGATAGTGCTGGAAGTAGATCAGATCCAAAAAGCAAACCTTCCTCTTTTTTTCTCAAAGAGGGAAATGAATAAAAAACTAAGTTAACATGAAAGATTTTTTATTTTTTGGGTGGGGAGAGCCTTTGGGAATGTCGATAAGCAGGCCAAATCTCCCTGATGAGCTCATATTTTGAGAGCCTAGTGCTATTATTCTGCCTCTTCAACCTCTGCCCTGTGAGAAGGAGGAAGAGGCTGCTGGGCAGCAGAGAGACATGGAGCACAGGCCTGATTGATAATCGGTGACTGTAATTCTATAATTCATCTCCTGGCACTGCAGCGAAATTAAAAGAGTTTAGGTTCCTAAGCATAATGATCATCAATTAACCGCCACCGAGATTTAGTGTCCCCATTTGGATTTCATTTTATTTATTTAAATATCTCTTTCTCTCCTTTTTTTCTCCTCTATTCATGAGCTTGGGGGGGTGTGACAAGGATTTTTTTTTTTTTTTTAGGAGGGGGTGGTAGTGTTAGACACTGGGAAGTTCAGAAAATGAATGCCATTGTCTGGCAAAACCCAGGGAGGGAGAGAGGGCTTTCTGAGAGACCCAATCACTCCTTGCTGCCTGGGGGGAGACGGAGGGCGGCTCTCAGAGGCAGAGAATCCATCATCCTGAGTCTAATCAGTTAATACTGATAAACTGCCAGCAATAACTGCCAATTGAGCTCGAGTTTTTGAGCTGCCAGTTCATCCATTTAGGGAGTGCAGCAGCTTGCCTATGAAAGTGCTCCTTCTCCCACCTCCACCCAGCTTATCCTCCCTTTTATCCCCACCCCATGGGCTGGGCTGAAAGGAAAAGGATGCATTTTGCTGATGAAGAAGGGAACAGTTGACTTCTGGGGAGAAAAATAAAACACTCATTCATGTCTGAGGAATTGAATTGGGGAGGAGGCAAAGGTGGAATGCCCTGTCAATTCTCAAGCAGGGTTCCATCATACTGCTTTAGATGTTGTTAAAATGGATGTTGTTGGTAAGTTGTTTTTCAGTTTTATTTGACTCTATATAACCCCATTTGGGGTTTTCTTGGCAAAGATACTGGAGTAGTTTGCGATTTCTTTCTCCAGCTCATTTTACAGATGAGGAAACTGAGGCAAATGGGGATAAGTGACTTGTCTAGGTTGACACAATCAGAAAGTTTCTGAGGCCAGATTTGAACTCAGGAAGATTCCTGATTCTAGGCCTGACACTATCCATTTTCCATCTAGACACGGATGGGATGACTTCCAGTGGTAGGATGAGGAAGAGAATGCCATCTTCAAGGATGAGTGTGGGATCTTCTTGAGAAGAGGTTGCTAAGGAAAGGATAAGCCATCACCTTTCTGATCTAGGTTTGGTAAAGCCCAGCCTAGAAGTAGGGAATGAGAGCTTCTTAGAGGGCCAATGTTTGCATTTCTTTTTTTGACACCTTAGAAATGATCATAACAATGATATTATTGTTATTGATAATAATAAAATTGAGCATACCACATTTATATTGTTCTTTATGGTTGCAAAGTGATTAAATACATTGTACTTTTTGATCTTCAGAAACATTTTCTGAGGGAAAGTATTGTCCCCATTTTAGAGAAGAGGAAACTGAAGCTGAATTTTCAGTGATGTGATCAAACTGGTGTACTGTATTGGGGGAATCCTGTGGCATAGTAGATGAAGTGCTGGGACTGGGATCAGGAAGTCCTGGATTCATCTTCTTGAGTTCAAATTTGGCTTCAGATGCTTACTTAGCTGCATGACTCTGGGTGAGTCACACTGTTTGACTCAGTTTCCTCAACTGTAAGATGAGAGGGGGAAAGAAATGACAAACTATTCAAATTTTTGCCAAGAAAACCTCAAATGAGGTCACAAAGAGTTAGACGACTGAAAATGATTGAACAACAAAAAATAGGATGTATACTAGGGATATATCTATGTGGTAAATTTGGTCAGGAAAATGAGCAGGGATAGCTGATAACCCAATATCCTGTCCACACTGATACATTTTCTGTCACTCTTTCCTTCTTTTCAAGAAATATGACTCATTCAACCATATATTTATGATACTATCTGCTTAGTTACTCCCTTCTATGCTTTCCTAGGTGCTGTGTCAATAAAACCATGAGGTAAAGGATTGTAATTTTTGTAAAAGTTTAATTGAATTAGATATAAGCCTAATATTCAACCACTTAATGGATCAAAATTTTAGGTTTAGAATGGAACTTAGAGGCTATTCAGTACAGGTGAAGTAGTGACATGCCCAATATCACACAAGTGATAAGAGATGTGTGTCCAGTTTGAACTCAGGATATCTGACTCCGGATTTGGTGCTATTTCCACAGTAACACACTACTTCAATTCTCCTTAATTCCACAGAGTAGGACCACATTTTTGCTTCTACTCTAAGGTGAAAGAAATAGCTCATATGCTCAGTATAAATCTCCCAATCCCCATTCAGTGCAGGGAGAGGTAGTTTAATCACCCATGAAAGTCAGCACTACTGGGAATTTGAATCTCTTCTTGGTCTAAATGACTTCAAGAAACCGTGACCCCCCCCCCCCCATGATTGGTTTTCTGTGCTGTTTGATCATTGGTTGGACTTGTTGGAAATTTCTTTCCCCCAAGTGACCACCATTTTCTATACAAGGGTTTGTCTCATATCTACTGCAAGCATTGGAGAGACTATTTTTTTTTCCATTTCTGTGACTGGGGAAAAGACTGCATCTATAACTTTAATTTCTTTTGGCTCTGTCTCTCATAATCTCTGAACTTTTGTTCAAAATCTGTATCTGTCCTATAGCTAATGTCATCTTTCTCTATCTGCCCAATAAACCCTCCTCTCCATCCCTCCTTTCTGATGCTATTAGAGGAAGGAAGGAAATCTGAATTGGTAATCTGGAGATTGGGAAACTAGCTGTTAAATGATGGGAATGCTGTTTAGTTTCTCTGTGGCCTCAGTTTCTCTCTGTAAGAATGGAATACAGTGAGTTAATAGTTATAAGAAATGCTGTGGAAGTAGGGGGTCATATAAATGTAAGGCATTATGATTATAACTTTCATCTCTCATGCATAGAAATAGGCAACAGTCCAGCTTTATCTTCTAAGGGGCAAGGCAGACAGCGGACTTTATCTTCAAGCCTAGCATGGCACTACCTCACAGGCCCCTTTCTCACACTAGGATATCTTCAGGATCCAAGAAGCCTCTTCTCCTAGGGAGAAGAAGGGAATTGGCTAATATTAGAATCCAGAGACTTGCTGTTTCAGAACCTCAGATTCAAATCAAGATACTGTCTTTCAGTTTCTGCTCTGTTTTGCTGAACTCAATTCAATTCCCTTTACCACACTGATATCTATCAGGGAGAGCCAGTCCTTGAAAATGTGATAATTTCTCCAGGGATGAGCCACACCACTGTTCAAACCCTGCCATTGGGGTTGTCTTTGTATTCCAGTGTTCCCTTCATTGTTTTTCCACTCCCACCTTCCATTCTTTTGTCATATACTTTAATCACCAGGCCATCTCTCATCTTTCATCATTTCTGTTTCAGAAATATTATTTCTTGGGGGTATCTAGATGGCACAGTGGTTAGATTATCCACCCTGAAGTCAAAAGGATCTGAGTTCAAATCATATGTTAGACATTTGACATGTACTATCTGGGTGATTCTGGGCAAGTCACTTAACCCCAATGCCTCACAACATTAGATTGATGAGAGGGGAGATGATGATTTCCCTGGCTTTTCCTCATTTAGCAGAGTAGTGTTTTAGAAAGAAGGCTAAGTCTAAATCAGAAGAATTGGGGATTCATATTCTAGTTCTAATGCTTAATAGTCATGTGACTATGGCAGGTCTTCTAGATGGCCCTTGATGAATTAAAGTTACCAAGACCAGATGAACTACTTACCATAATAATTAAAGAACTGGGATATGGGATTGCTGAGCCACTTTCAGAGATTTCTGAAACACAGAGGAGAATAGGAGAGGTACCCTAGGATTAGATAAGGGCAAATGTCCTGATTTTTTTAAAGGAGAGAAATACAAGTAAACTATAAGCTGATGAACTTGAATTTGATTTTTGGCAAAATTTCAGAAGGTATTATTAAAGGGAAAATTAGTGGCCATCTAGAAAAGGAAGCAGTTATAATAGAGTTGATACAGCTTCTGTGTGAACGGCTCATACAGATTAATTTTATTTTCCTTTTTTTTTTTTTTTAGGATGGAGTTTCTAGACTAGTAGATTTTTTTGCAAATCATTTGACAGAATTTCTCCTGATCTTTTTGTGCATAAGACAGGAAGATGTTGTCAGATGAATTCTGATCTGGCTTAATGGCTAGATCCAAGACTATGAATTAATAGTTTGATGTCAACTTGGAAGAAAGTCTCTATTGTAGCAGTGCTTGTCCCTGTGGTGCTTAATGTTTTTGTCAGTGGCTTGAATGAAGCCATAGATGGCAAGCTTTTCAAATGTTCAGATGACTCAAAGCTAGAAGGGATAGCTAAAACATTGGCCACAAGAATCAAGGTCTTGACAGACTAGAATGTTGTGCCAAATCTACTTAATTGAAATTGAATAGGGATAACTAAAGAAAGCCAATCTTGAAGTCAGAAAGCTGGGGTTCAAATCTTTTCTCTTATAAATGCTGACTTATGTGACCTGGGTACTGATGTCCCCCAGGCAAATCTCTAAGTCTCTAAATCACAGAGTAGGTGACACCCTGCATTAGTAAAAGGAACTTCCTTATTAGGAGCTTTCTAGGCCAATGAAATCAAAGGCTCAATATTAAGTAAATAAATAAACAAACAAGCAAATAAGCAAATAAATAAAATCAGTTAACTTCCTAAATACTATGAAAGAAAAGTGTGGTTTAATCAAAGTTCATTTGAAATAGAGCCAGAGTTTTTTTGTTTGTTTGTTTGTTTGTTTTGTTTTGCTTTTTTTTTTTTTTTTTTTGCAGCTGCAAAATTCAAGTTGACATTGTGATATACCAGTCAAAAAAACTAATGGGATTTTAAAGGACACATAATGTCTAGGATAAGGGAGATGATAGGCTCTCTACATTCTGCTTTGATCATGTCACATTAAGCATTGTGTTCAATTCTGGCTACTCTTTTAGTGAGAACATTGATAAATTGTTAGAAGACTTAGAGGAGCCAAACTATAATCTCTAGATCAAAGCTTCTTAGAGTATGGGTCACAATCCTATATGGGATCATGCAACTGAATGTGGGGGTTAAAATTATGATTAACAGTAAATGTTTGATTTACATACCTATTTTATATACCCAGGGTCATGTAAAAATTTCTCAGGCAAAAGGCAGTCATGAGTGGAAAAAGTTTAAAAGGTCCTGCTCTAGATCATGCCATAAATAGATCTGAAATCAGAGACATTGAGAATGTTTATCTTGAAGAGAAAAAGACTTGGGGGAGTGCAGAAGTGATAGCCATCTTTCAGTATTTGAAGGATAGTCACATGGAAGAGAAGTCTCCTTCATTAAAAAAATTAATTTGACACTATTACCTACTCCAATTGGGCAGTCAGGTGGTGGGTCTGGAGTTAGGAAGAGTCACTTTTGTAGTTTAAATCTGGTCTCAGATACTTCCAACTTATGTGATCCTGGCCAGGTCACTTAATTCTGTTTACCTCAGTTACTTTATATTTGTAAAATGAGATGGCGAAGGAAATGGCAAACCTCTCAAGTATCTTTTCCAAGAAAACTACAAATAGGATCACAAAGAGTCTGACACAAATGAAAAACTACTGAATAATAACAGTTAAGGAACAGGACATGGATAAGTTCCAGCAAAAGATACTAAGGAATGTATTGGAATAAAACCAAAAGAAAGTAGAATCACAAAAATCAGGGAAAAAAGATTATATAGGAGAGAGTAGTCAATACCATCAAATGCTGCAAAGAGGTCAAGAAGGATGTGGATTAAGAAAAGGCCATTGAAGTTGGCAATTAAGAGATCATTGGTATTATTGGAGAGAGCAGTTTCAGTTAAGTGATAAGGTCACAAGCCAAATTGTAAGCAGTTGAGAAGTTCGTGAGAGTAAGGGAAGTGGAAGAAATGTGAGTAGACAGCTTTTTATAGGAGTTTGGCAGCGTACAGGAGGAAAGATGCAGAACAATAATCTGAGAGGGTGTATGTGTTTAGTCATTTCAGTCATGTCCAACTCTTCACGACCCCATTTGGGGCTTTTTTGGCAATGATACTGAAGTGGTTTGCTGTTTTTTCCTCCAAAACATTTTAGAAGGTGAGGAAACAAAAGCCAACAGAATTAAAAGACTTGCCTGGGGTTATACAGCTACTAAAGTGTCTGAAGCTGAATTTGAACTCAGGAAGATGAGTATTCCTGTCTCTCTTGGGCTCTGGGCCTACATTATTAACTTTTATACATCTCCAATTTGATGACCCTTAGAATTTTCAAACTCAATTTGTGCAAAACAGAATTTATCTTTTCCCCAAATCTACTCCTAATCTGAATTTCTCTTTTTTATGATGATAATTCTATCCCCAGATGAAGATAAGGGACAGTCCTTATTTAGTCTCTGGGAAAGAAGGTAACAACCCCTCCACTCAGGCCTGAAAACGGGCAATTCTGATATAGTTCTCAAAGAGGGATGAGACAGGGAATACTGAGTGGAGCACAGGAAGCGCCTCAGTATCAACTTAGATCCTTGAAAAGGTTGCTTGTAAGAGGTTTATGACCTCTTAACCACTTTGTCACAGATAGCCCTGATGCATGATGGAGAATAACTGACTGTGGAAGTGCCATCATCTGTTTTGTGGCCAATCTGTCAATCATTCAATGGCTTACAGGTGCTTCTTTTTATCCCAAATTGAACCTGAACTGATTGTGCCAGTGCCTGCCCCTAGCTGATGTCATCTAATTTTACAGATGAGGAAACTGAGGCCCAAGAGATATTAAGTGATTTGTCCGAGATCATACAAGGAATAAAGTTATAGAGTTAGAATTAAAATTAAAGTGTTCTGACTATGAATCCAACTCAGATAGGGAAAACAAATCATGATATCCCTGGACTAGCCCCAGAGAGGCCATCTAGTGCATTTTCCTTCCTCTAGATAGGATAATGTCTATATTACTATTTCAATTCAATTCAACTCAAAAAATAGTTATTAAGCATCTAGAATTTATAAGGCACTCTGTAGCATGCTGGGAATATACAGATGAATGCGGAAACCCCCCCACAATTATGGCAATGTGGAAGGAGCATTATATTTGTAATCAAAGACCCTTGGCTGGAGTCTTGGCTCCATCATTTACTGCCTATGTGATTTTGGGCTGGTCACTTAATTCCTCTGGTGCTTAGTTTCCTCAGCCTCAAAATGAGAGTTTGGGCTTGGCCATCTTGAAGGTCCTTTCTAGCTCTAACATGATATGATTCTGTGATTTACAATGTATAATTGAAGTTAAATTCAATGTCTATAGTTTATTGATCTCTCTCTTTTCCCTCTTTAAAAAATAAAGACATTTGTCTTTATCCATTTCTGGGGCATCATTTTTATTCTCCACTACATTTCAAAATTCATAGATACTGTTTCAGCAACCATAGCCACTTGCTCTTTCAATGTCCTTGGTCTGCTGACTTTAATTAAAAAATGCAGGTGCCTAGGGACAAGTAGCTACTAAGGATAGGAGCCAGTCTCCTGAATCCAGGGGCAGGACCCTTGGCAGTTAGGAGGTACCAAGGGGAGCTGAGTGGGCTTGGAGTTAGGAAGACCTGAATTCAAATCTGACTTTAGACACTTCCTAGCTGTATGAAGCTTTCTTGCTGGTCAAGTCACTTAACTTCTGTCAGCCTCAGTTTCCCCAACTGTGAATGGGAATAATGATAGCGCCTTTCTTCAGTATTGTTGCGAGGATAAAATGAGAAAAACATTTATAAAGGGTTTAGTACAGTACCTGGCACACAATGGATGCTCACTTAATGCTTGTTCCCTTCTCCCTTCTCTTTTTCCATTTCTACAACAACTACCTTATTAGACTAGATAAGATTCTCCTCAAGTTAATTTTTAAGACTTTCTGAAGGAAACAGGATTTCTGGAGTCTATTTAACTCCAAGAACGAGTTAAAGAAAATGAGATGAGAGGTAAAAAGTGGCTTGAACAATAGGAGAAAAAGAAGGGCACATGAGTCAGGTCAGGAGAAGCTCTACAAATGGGGTGGCAGAAAGGCACACACACACACACACACACACACACACACACACACACACACCCATGCACTCTCTGTCTCTGTCTGTCTGTCTTGTCTGTTTGTCTCTGCTCTGTTTGTCTCTGTCTCTTTCTTTCTCTCCTCCAGAGGAACAATGGGGCAGATAGAGTAGGAGGCATACAGTTTGGAAGACCTGAGTTCAAATGTGACCTCTAGCACTTCTCAGCTGTGTAACTTTGAGTAAGTCACTGGGCATCTATCTGCCTCAGTTTCTTCATCTATAAAATGAGGATAATAATAACACCTACTATAAAGTTGCTATAAGCATGAAATGAGATCATATTTGTAAAGCACTTGACACAATTCCTAGTACATAACAGATGCTTAATAAATCCTTCCTCCCTTGTTCCTTTTTTCCTCCCTCCCTCCCTCCTTCCTTGTTTTCTTTCTTCCTTCCCTTTCCTCTCTTCCTTCTTGCTTGTTTTCTTTTTTCCTTTTTTTTCTCCCCCTTTTTCTTTCCTTCCTCCCTCCCTTCTTCTCTTTCTTCTTTCCTTCCTCCCTTCCTTTCCCCCTTTTTTCCTTTCTTTCTCCCTCCCTCCCTTCTTCCCTTTCTTTCTCCTTCCTTCCTTCTAATCTTCCTTCTTGTTGTTTAGACAAAACACTGATCCATAAAATTCCAAAACTTAGACATTTCAAGTTCTATGAAACAGAAAACTTTCAAAATGTAAGTGTTGGAGTCAAGAATTGAGCTCAAGTGTTCTGTCTCTAAAATCTGTTCTCCACAAATGTGTGCAATATGTGTTCCACAACATCCATCACATTAATCAGTAAATTGAGATCTGAAAACCTTTTCCTTAAGGCTTGAAAAGAATTAGGAAGCATGAACTCAACCTCTGCTATATTCCAGTCCACACATCCAAGTTCTTTTTTCTTAAACAGTCCACAGAGAATAACCCTCCTTAATAACATGGACCTATGTGTCTCACACAAAACTCTTTTGAGGACACAAGTTTTTCCTAAAATCTAGCCTCCATTCTGCCTGTTCCCTAAGGAAATAGCTACTTTTTTCTCTTCATCACACATATGATATTCTTTTCTAGGATCCAGGGAAACACCTACTTGTAGATATTGAAATTTCCTGTCCTATAGGCCTAAAGCTTTCCCTTTGCCAGGACACCCTTAGTTCACATTTCATTCTTGACCTAACATGGATAGATGTGTCCTTTCAGACAGGATTTACCTTATGTCAGGGTTTCCATAGCAACTCCAGTAGCCATCTTCAATACACTCTGCCTTCACTCTTGGTCAGCTGCTAAATGACTTTTTTTTCCAAATTTAGGCAGTTGTTTTATTGGTAGTGATTAGACTGGTTTCTCCCTCAGGAACAAAAGATGGCAATCTTGGTAACCAAAATGGCAAAAGCATAATGAATAAACCTGGCTGCCATAGTTCCCTGGAGCAGGAAAAGATGGACATTTATTTCTCAGATCCTCCACAATTTTGAACTATAGATTAGAGTTTTCCACCTTTTAGAAAAAAAAATCACCTGGGCCCTAAATTGCCAAATCCCTTTTGCTGAGCCTTGTCTCAGGATCCTATTTGTGTAGAACTTATAATTCTTAATGTTTAGTCCAACAAAATCATGAAACTGCCTTTTTAACACACATAGTGGAATGTGTATGTCCATAGTAGTAGTTTTCTCTTACAGTTATCTCCTCATGAGATTGAATGTAGGTTCCAGAAATGCTGCTATGGCTTTAGACTTTGGTATATAACTTGAAATTTTGGTGCCTGAGGCAAGCTTCAAAAAACATGTCCAGATATAGCCACAGGAAACACGTCTGTCCTCAAATTAACCTTTTAAGATGAATTCATTTATAGGGGAGAAAGAAGCCATAAAACATTGCCTCATATAAGACAGACCTGAGAACATTTGAACCTATTGCTGCAGAGGTTGGGTTAGGGTAAAGTCCCATGATATAAGGAAGCTTGATAGTTTTCTATTTTATCTAATCATTATAGCTAATTATATGTTAAATTCAATCATTTCTCCTATGCTAGGACATAGATGCTGTTATCATTCTTAAAATTTTAATTCCTTGGGACAAAACCTTGGTCATCCTATCATAAGTTTGTCTCTGTTTAGACATTTTTTGGGAATTACTTTCAGAGTGAATTCATAAATCATACAAGAAAACTGCCTTATTTATCAGATTTGTCACTAGAAGATTTTGGGGTGTTTAAAAAAAAGCAAGATCTTGGGCAGCTAAGTGGTGCAGTGGATAGAGCACCAGCCCTCCTGAGTTCAAATCTGGTCAGATACTTAACATTTCCTAGCTGTGTGATCTTGGGCAAGTCACTTAACCCCAAATGCTTCAGCAAAAAAAAAAAAAAAAAGAAAAAAAAAAGCAAACTAAGATTTTCTTGGCTGGGCATAGAACGTTTAGAACATGCCTTTAATCATTGCTTCTGAAGAAGACTAACTAAAGCTGGATTGCTTGAGCTCAGGAGTTTTGAGTTATAGAAGAGATATAGTCAATCAGACATCTACATTAAGTCCATCTACACAAGTCCAATTATGTGAGTTCTCTAGAGTCAGAAGAGCAGGAGAAGGGCACAGAATTAGACTGTCTAAGGAGGGGTGAACCAGTGGAGGTTGTAAAAGGGAGCTGATCAAAACAATAAAGACCAGTGAATGGTCACTTCACTTCCAGCTTGGGCAAGATAGAGAGACCCAGGTTCCCCTCTCTGTCTCCAAAATCATCTTCCTCTGTTTCTTTTCCTCCCCCCTTACCTGTGAAGAACAAATATCTGCCATGACTGTAGATATTCAAAAGAATCTGGTTTATGTCTTAAAAGCAATTCCAAGGGAAGCCTTACTAACAGGTTTTGTTTGGTGATAAAAATAAGTTGGAATAGGTGACTTTCAAGGTGACTGCTTTGAAAAGGACAGTATTCACTGGATGTGCCAGTCATTTAGAGGCAGTGAAAGGAACACTGGGTCTAGAATAAGAAAAGCTGGGCTTGAGTCCCATTTCTTCCACTTTCTAACTGTGTGACCTCAATCAACAAATGTTTATTAATTTATTTATTAAGTATTTACTATGTGCAAGGCATAGTACTTTAAGTGCCAGGGACACAAAGAAAGGCAAAAACAGTCCTTGAAAACAATTGCGTTTATCCAAAACCAATACAGGGTGAATTGGAGGTCATTTTAGAGGGATAGCACTTTCATGGAGGGGATTGGGAAAAAAAACTCTTTCAGAATGTGGGATGTGGGCTGAATCTTGATGGAAGCCATGGTAGCCAGGGGCCAGAGATGGAGACAGAGAACATTTGAGGTGAGGGAGATATTCTGTGAAAATGCACAGTTAGGAGATAGAATATCTTGGGAGAGGAGCAACATGGAGACTAATACCATTGCAGATTAAGTGGAGGGGGGGGGGGAAGTAAGGTGTAAGAAGATTGGAAAGGTAGGAAGGGTCCAAGTTGTAAAAGGCTGTTTTCTTTAAAAAACAAAACAAAACAAAACAAAAAAACAGAGGATTTTCTATTTGATCATGTAGGTAATGGAGAATTGTTGGATTTTGTTGAGAAAAGAAGTGACATGGTCAGATCAACACCTTAGGAAGAACATTTTGGCAGCCGAGTGAAGCATGGTTTGGAGAGGGAGAGAGCCTTGAGGCAGGGATACACCCTGAAGCCTATTGTAATGGTGCAGTCCAGAGGTAATGAGAGCCTGGACAATGGCAGAGGCTGTGTCAGTGGAGAGAAGGAGATGTATTGGAGAGATACTGTGAAAGTAGAATCTACAGGACTGGGTAAGAGATTGCTTATGTGGGAAGGGTTTGAATGAGGGCATTCTTAAAATTTGGCAAATCCAATCATCTCTTAGAGCTTCAATGGCCTTCCCTATAAAATAGGATTGCCATCAACTCCACCTACCTCATAATGTTGTGTGAATTAAATGATTTCACAGAATTTTAGAGACATAAACCTATACAAGGAAGTCTTCAAGCTATCATCAAAGGATATTCTCATACTGAGAAGGAAGAATGAACTAGAAGAAAAGGCATATTCAGGAACTGGCATTGTGATCTAGGGAAGAGAAAGGCTGTTTTAGCCTTTTGTTTTTCAGCTGCCCTTGGGGAAATTTCTTCTTATTGTTCAGTTATTTTCAGTCACATCTGATTCTTCATCATCCCATTTGAAGTATTCTTGGGATACTGCTGGAGTGGTTTGCCATTTATTTTTCCAGCACATTTTACAGATGAGGAAACAGAGGCAAACAGGGATAAGGGTCATGCTAGTTAGTGTCTGAAGCCACATTTGAACTGAGGACTCAGGACTGATACTCTATCCACTGCACCACCTAGCTGGAGGAGATAATAGAAGAGTTAGGGCTTTGTTGGTGTTAAGATTGGGAGATGTGCATTTGGAATAATTTCCTAAACAGTGAAAGTATTGGATGATAGAGGAAACTGGAATTGTCCTTTGAGGTCTATGTCTGGAGAGCTTCTGATCCCAGTCTGGCTGGGCTGGCTGAGGTCTAATTGAAGATACTTTGAGTAGTTTGGGAGATGAACCAGTTTCTTTTCTGTATATTCTGAACCCTGTTTAAGAATATAGTCAGAAGTTGGTGCCTGACAACATTGAAATATCGAGGCTTGTTACTCATCAAGGGGAATCTCTTCTAAAAATCTTGTTGGAATCTCATCTCATTCAGAAAGTCTGTTTTCAGTATGTGCCTCTTCCTGCCCCATCCCCATTCACACACAGCTGTTAGGTGTCCCAGAGGATAGTGTATTGGATCTGGAGTCAAGAAAACCTGAATTCAAATTATACATACTCGCTTTATGATTCTCGACAAGTCACTTACCTACTGTCTGCCTCAGTTTCCTCATTTGTAAACTAGAGATAATTGTATCTACTTCCCCAGATTATTGTGAGGACAAAATAAAGTATTTGTAAAGTACTTTGTGGACTTTGAAGTTCTATGTCATAATAATAATAATGATGATAATAATAATAATAATAATAATAATAAGAAGAAGAAGAAGAAGAAGAAGAAAAAGAAGAAGGAAGAGGAAGAGGAGGAGGAGGAAGAGGAGGAGAAGGAGGAAGAGGAGGAAGAAGAGGAGAAGGAGAAGAAGAAGAAAAAGAAAAAAATAGATTGCAAGCTCCTTGAGGGCACAGACTGTGTTTGGCCTCTTTTTGTATTCCCAGCCCTTAGCACAGTACCTGGCACATGGTAGGTATTTACAAAAATGTTTGTTGAATTATTATAATACTATTATTATATAGGTGTATTTTTGTGGACAGTATATTGAGGAAGATAGCAAAATTTAGGGATAGAGAATTGGCTTCAAATCTCACCTCTGACCTATATTAATTATGTGACCCTGGGCAAGTCAGGTTTTCAATGTCCCTTGAAAACTCTTATTAAGTTACAGAAAAGCTGCTGGTCAGTATTGGTAGAGGGAGTATCTACAGGGGGAGTTCTGTATATCAATAATGTCACGTCTGGATTTAAAAAGAATAAAATGTAGAGATGGTGGACTGAGTTTTGGATAGGGACGATCTTGATTCATATCCTGGCTCAGGCAACTATTAGCTGTGGGAAATTTAGCAAGTCACCTTGCTCCCTAGAACCTCAGTTGCTTCATCTGGAAAATGGAGATAAAATAATCCTTTTATTCACTCCTTGATCCACAGGGCTATTGAAAAGAGAATGCTTTATATTAAATCTTAAAGTACTTCAAGAATGTGCATCAGGTATAGTAATGGAAATTTATTGATGTGTGTTACTTATTTTAATTGTACATGTGTGTGTGTTCTACCACCAGGAGCTAGCTCTCTGTCTCTGTCTGTGTATGCTTCTCTGTTTCTGTCACTCTCTGTCTCTATATGTTGATCCGTCTTTCTTTCTATGTCTGTCTGCTCTATCCCTATCTCTCTGTCTATCTCACTGTCTCTTTGAATCTCTCTTTGTCTCTGTCTCTATCTCTCTATTTCTGTCTCTGTTTTTGTGTCACTGACTGTCTCTGTCCATCTGTCTGTCTGTCTCTCTTTCTCTCTCTGTGTCTCTGTCTGTCTGTCTGTCAGTCTTTCTCACTTGCTCTATAAGCCTTCTTGACTGTGATTAGTATTCAGTTAATGTGATTATCAATGACTGTCCTTTTTTCTTTGTTTCCACTTTCTTGCCGAATCCCCTCAACTCCATTCGTTCCTCCTTTCCCACATCCTCAGCCAAGGCTTTCTCTCTCAGCTTTATCTGGTGCTTCCCATTCTTAGGCGGGAGTACGCTTAAGGCAAAAACCAAGATAGAAGAGAAGCAATGGTGCCGGACAAATTCCCCTGTTGTTCCCCCCCACACTCCTTATTGCTCATTTGCAACCTTTTCGAAATATAGTATTTTCAGCCACCAGGAGGGGAAGAGTCTTTTCTCTCTCTTCACCCTCCCTTCGCTTTTCCCCCCATTGTAATTAGTTGTCAAAAATTTTTAGATGGAAGGGGGAATGCTCAGGTCCTGATGAGATGATACAGCAAAGATTTCATTTCATCTTGAATTTGACATTAAACTTTAATAGTCTCAAGGACAAGAAGCCAAGAGATATCAGATGTAATGAGATAAAGCAAAGTTTCTCTGACAGCAAATTTGATCACAAATGGGCTCCGAGATTGCTTCTTTGATATAAATGAAACATAATTCATCTTCCAGGGCCTTGAATGGGCTTTCAGGCTGGGGATGATGCTGGCATCTCCCTTGGCTGGCTCTGACAAGTGGCTTTGTGGGAAGGTGGTAGAGGCCTCCCTGGGACCCTTGCTCTAGCCCAATTGCTTGGAGACTCTGCAGAGAATGAAAGGATTGAGCCAGCTTTCAGAAAGTGTTCTGGGACTCAGTGGGCAGGGACTAAGGAATGTGCCTCTACTGTGAGCTGGGATACTGCCAAGACAATTCTCTTCACGATCCTCTTCCTATAGAATGATGGGATGGAGGACTATGATAGGTTACAGATATTTGAAAAAAAGAGAACAGGGTGGGTATCTCACAGGGGGAAGCAGCGTGGTAGTGAGACAACTCTGTCCAATAGGTGCTGTTATCCCATTTTGCTGATGAGAAAACTGAGGCAAAATGTTTAGGCACTTGCTCAGAGTCATACAAATACCAAGTGTCTGAAGTAGAGTGTGAATCCATTTCTTCCTAATTCTAAGTCTCTCCATTTTGCTACATTGGCTCTCTAAGAAGTAACAAGGCAGGAGAACAATAGGAATGAGTGTTAGTTATGGTTTACCTGGAAATCAGTCCATACAGGGCAGAGGTAGGATGTATGGGTGCAAAATGCTAAGAAAGAGTCATACCAAATAATATAGTTTTAAAGGGACCCGAACTCAGCAGCAGTTATACTGTGCTTAAGAATTGCTAGAATCTGCTAACTTTTCAAGCCTGCCTTGCCATGAAGAAGTGGCCCACCTTCCTAGAAATCAATGGTTCCCCAATTTGGGTAGGATTTTTTTCCCCAATTAAATAACTGAGGAAATATGAAAATAAGAAAGAACTTCTTTCTTGATGTAAAAATAACATGGCCCAAATTTTTTACAATGACAAGGTTTTGAGTCTGACTCCAAGAACATGGAACAACAACAACAACAATTATGGCTGCCCCATTTTCTCTTCAACTCCCTGAGGGCTCAGGGTTGGACCACAATATAGGAACACAACTTCCATGACCTCCTGGGATTCTTCTCCATGTCTGGTTGCAAGGAGGAGGGATATAAAGGAGGTTTGGGGCCAGCTCCTACCATTAGTCTCTCTTGCTTATGGTCAGATGATGTGACTAAAATTCCTTCTTGCAGCCACACATTAAAGTGACTAGTCACTCACTCCAAGAGATGGACAGGCTGAGGGGAGATTCTTGGCCTTTCTAGCATTTGTCTCCTATCTTGCTGTTCCATTCAGTCCCACCCTGGAATCGGGGTGGGGTGAGCCTTCTCCAGAACATTAAAGACACAAGTTACTCACAGATTGTAGCCTCCAAGGTGAGAAGGGGGAAAAAAGATCTTAGAAGTGCTATATAGAAAATCACTTTCACCCATGTAATTGTACTATAATCATTTGGCTATTTCTAAGCCTCCTTGTTATTGTCATATGAATTAAATTGACTGGGAGACTTGATCCTTCTTTCTTCCCCTCTCGTTTGAATTGTCTCATTACTATAAACCTATTAATAGCTAACATTTGTATGGCACATTAAAGTTTACAATGCACTTTACAAATATTATCTAATTTTATCATCACAACCATTTTATAAATGATGAAATAGAGGCAGACAGAGATTAAATGACTTGCCTGAGAACATAGAGCAAATGTCTAAGGTAAGATTTGAACTCGACTACAGGTCTAGCACACAATCCCAGACTCCTGGTGATCAGTGCTGTTTTGAAGGTTCAGCATGAATTCCCATGAATTGGAGTAGTGATGATAAGATGTCTAGAACCCATGGTTACTCAGAGGGGTGAGCTCCCAAAGTCTCCACTTCCAGATCCCACTCTTGTTTGATCTTCTGATCTTCTATAACAATAAAGATGGTCCATGCTCTCTCCATCTTACCACACAAATAAAACCAAGTTCCTGGAGCATTTTTGCTTTGACATTCCTGAATCAGATCCTCAGGCATAATTCCTGAGCCAAACTGGGATTCCCTATACTGCAATATGGAGAAAGCTGAGAAAGTGAAGATGGAAGTGGAGAGTGGAGAGGAGATATTTCCACATCTGCTGATGGAAAAATATGCCCCCTCTGTACTTGTTCAGATGGAAGAGACAACAGAAAAAGAGAAAGAGAGAGATGTATGTATATACATTATGTATTTATCTATGCTCATACATATATGAATATTCAAAACATATACAAATTAAAGCAAGGTGATTTTCTCCTGTCATTGACTGAAAAGATGTGAAAAGAACTTTGGAGTTCCTAGCAAAATGTAGTTTCCCCACAAAGACAGCCTTTAAGATACCCAATGGAGCAAAGTTCCACTATTAAAAAACTTTAAATATTTTCATTTGTTACCATCAGAGTTATTTATTTTTCAGGGCTGCTGCTGCTGCTAATATCACTATCATCCTGTCTCCCCATCCCTACAATCACCATGGTCACTATCCATACCATCAAAACCATTACCATTCCCATGACTACCATTACCTCTACCATCCCATCAGCACCAACACTACTTTTACCACATCTATCTACCATCATCCCATAACCATAACCATCACACTCCCCATCAACACCCCCTACCACCTTCATCACTCCTATCATTGCCATCACCACCCATGATTTACTAACATCCTCCTCCACAACTTCCAATACCAGTATATTTACAGAGTGCCTCACCATTATAAAGCTCTTTATAAAACTTTATTTCATCTAATTTTCATAATCAGCCCACTAAAATAAGTAACCTTAAAAACACAAGTTGCTCTCAGTCTGTAACCTACAAGGTAGGAAGAGAAGAAGAAGATCTTATAGATGCTATGGAAAAGCAGTTAAGTATTATTATTCCCATTTTGCAGATGAGAAAATTGAGTCTTCAGAGAGTTCAAGTGGCTTCTCCAATGTTCCTTGGTTCAATTTCCTCATCTGTAAAATGATCTGGAGAAGGAAATGGCAAACCACTCTAGAATTTTTCTAAGAAAATCCCATGGCTAAGCTGGGGCTCAAATCTTGGTCTTGTGGTTTACAATCTTGTTTTCTGTCACATTATGCTATGTCATAGCAGGCTCACATCACTTATCTACTAAGCACATAAATATGTTCAAATAGTGCTGGAATTTTGGATCATTAGTTGATCCATAAGCCTTACCTGGAGATTTTAATCCTCAATTAGAGGGTTTTGTCCTTAAATTGCTCCGCTGTGGGAACTTGGCCAACTAGTTAGTGGAGCCTCTCCAATTCTAGACCTGGCTTGTAGTCTCTCAAATCTCAAATCCCATTCTGATTCTGTAATGCATAGGTCAGGCCTTGGAGTAAGCCTAGAATAGGGAAGCTTTTGCAGCTTTGTTTGGGAATTCGATAATTCTTTTTTCTTCTCTTCTCTTTCCTCTATCGCCAGAGTGACAAAGGGATGGTTTTGTAGTTGTTAAGTTGTTTCAGTTGCTGTTCTACTCTTTGTGATCCCATTTGGGGTTTTCTTAGAAAAACACTGGAGATCTTTGTCATTTCTTTCTCCAGCTCATTTTACAGATAAGGAAACTGAAGCAAACACATCTGGTAAATGTCTGAGGCCAAATTTTAACTCATGGAGGTCAGTCTTCCTGACTCCATGCCCTGCCTCTTGTTTTGTTGTGCCCTGAAGTTATAGAAGGGAAGCCAGTCCTCCAGTGGAGAAAGAGCAAGGGTTTGTGGGAGGAAGGTTTATAGTCGTTTTCTTTGGACCTCAGTGAATGACATATTGGCAGGTAACTTTGTGATGGCTAGAATCAGTCAAGAAAATCTGAGTTCAAATTTGATACTCACTACATGTGTGACCTTGAGCAAGTCAAACAACCACTGCCTGACTCGGTTTCCTTATATAAAAAAACGAGCTAATAATAGCACCTATCTCCCACAACTATTGTGAGGATCAAATGAGATAATATTTGTAAAATATCTTAAAGTACTCTATAAATGTTACTTTTATTTTTATGATAGCAGAAAGAATACTGGATTTGGAATGAGAGAACAAGGTTCAAATGCTGTCTCTGACTTGCTGCTATTGGAATAAGTGGCATAAAATTATAAAGAGAGGCAGACAGCCCTCCCAGCTCTCCCTGCACTAGTGATAAACACCATCCGTCTCTCAGAGAGCAAAGTGGGGAGTCACATTGTGCAGACCCAGATATATTTTCTTAATTGGTGAGACGGGGCTGATTTATTTGTTAATGAACACACAGAGGTATATGTAATAATGTGGTTTATTTTATTTATATTTGAGGTTGGCTGCTGTCTGGAGAAGTATCTTGGTATATAGGAAAGGAACCAAATACTGTAGGCAGAAGCTGTTTTGAGACTTCTCTGTGTTAGGCAATGATGAAAGAAAGCATGAGCTACAATGGATCAAATGCTGATTTGAATCCTGCCTCAGATGCTTATGAACATGAACACAAACACACATACCTGGATGCATAAACATATACATATTATATGTATGTATGTGTGTAACTGGACTTGTGATACACGTGTGGTATATACTATGGTTATATTCAGGGGCACATGTATAAGTATACACATACAAATAGTCTCTGCATTGTCAAACCTTCATTTTTAGAAATTACAGAATTCAGTGCTTGAGTTAAAATTTTCCTGGTATTCAAAGCTCTCAGTAATTTGGTCCCACCTTACCTTTTCAGCTCTATTTTATTATCATTCCCCAGCAATATATACTCTATGTTTAAGTTGATTTAGACTAGGGCTTCTTAAACTTAAATAAACATGGACCCCTTTTCACCCAAGAAAATTTTTATCCTATCCTGGGTATATAGGTATATAAAATGAATATACAAATCAAAAATTTACTGATAATCATAAATTCACACCCCCCATGTTCAGTTATCAGACCACATATGGGGCTGTGAAACAAGTTTAAAAAACTTTGATTTAAATTACTTCCCCTTCCTCTATACATTTTGCACTTTCCTGTTCCTGCTTTCACTTAGGCTCTTCCAAAGGCTTGTCTGGAGTTTCTTTTCTCCCTCTCCTTGCTTGTTGAATACAAATATCTGTCCTTTAAAACACAACTTATGTGCTGCCTCTTTCATGAACATGCTCTTTTCCTGCTCTCTTCACACAACACTGGTTTGTACCTCTCTAAGACACTCATTATATAATGACTATATTGATATCTTATCCTCTCTAAAGCAGTAAATTCCAGGAGATCAAAGTCCAAGTCTCATCTATACTTTGTAAGTCTTCCAATTTCTAATACCTGTTTGTTGAATTAAATTGTTCAAAAACTTTCAGTTGCTTCCTATTGGCTATAGAATTCTTCTGAAGCTTCCCAGCCTGGCTTTCAAGGCTCTCCATTATTTGTCCCAACCTTCTTTTCCAATTTAATTTGCTCCTATTCTCCTTTGTATCACCTAAGCTTCAGCAAAGTTAGAATACTCATTATTTCCCACCTTTGCTTTCTTGTTCCTGTTGCACCCTCCAATTGTGATGCTTTCTTCATTTCTATTTGTCAAAATCCTATCAAGGCTCATCTTAGATGCCATTTCCTCTGTGAAGTGTTTTCTGATCTCTGCAGTTGGATATACTCATGTAGCTGGCTTCCTTTCCTATAACAAACACTCAACACATTCTGCCCTGTTATAGTTGCATATGTTTTACTTTCTCAGTTCGACTGTAAGATGCTCAGGGGTAGATACAAAGTCTGGTTCATCTTAAACTTCATAGTACCCATAGTACATATGGAAGAAGTTCAATGAATGTTTGTTACATTGATTTCATTCATTTATTCAATGTGTTTTATTAAGTTCCTACTATAGCCCAGGAATACGGATACAAATTTTAAAAAGAAAGACTCTGCCCTCTGGAGGATTATATTCTATTGAATGGAAATAGCGTGTACAAACAAAAATAAGTACAAGCCTCATACAACACAGAAAGTAATTTCCAGGGGAAAGGCACTAGCACCTGGAGAAAGAGAGGCTCATGGCATGCTTCCTGTAGGAGGCAACATTGAAATTTATTGAAATCTATCTGGAATTTATGCTTTGAGCTTGCCATTTTTTGAGGTAACAACTATTACAAGCTTTCAACACATTATAGTAAGGGGTGAGTCCTTTTGTTTTAAACAATCCTCTCAAAGTTCCCTAGAGCTATGGTGTTCTGGGATTTGGCAAAAGAGTCACTACTTTCTCGTAATAAAATTGCATCATATGCCTCTGTCTTACTTGATTCCAGCCCACCTTCCTTTTTACTCTATCCTGCCACATTGGCCAAGAGAGCTTTGGGTTCTGAATGAGGTGATCACCGCCTTGTACCCAGGAGATGAATTGATTAGGTCCAGAATTAGCTCAGGACCAGTGGGGCTTTGTTCCAGCATTCTGACATCTTGGGGTGGGAGGCGAGTATGTTTTGTCCCTGGGAGAGTAGAGTCCATGCTGCCTCCCTAGTTGTCACTGCCCATTACTTCTGGATCCTCCAGAGGCACTGATCCCCCCTTGTGACTCGCTCCTTATTTTGCAAATGGGGAAATTGAGGAGGAGAAGGCTATAATGAGAAGGAAGATGGTATATCTCTTTCAAAACCTTCATCTTGGTTCAGCTTGTCTGAGGTCTGGGAGTTTGGGATGAAAGGAAAAAAAAAATCCCTATTTTTAGATTCACTTCCAATCTGGCCCCTGCCTCTCTGGAGCCATCAACAATTGCAGTGTGTGTATGTGTGCGTGGGTGTGTGTCTTTATTTTCCATTTACCTCGAAAATTGATAGATTTCCAAGTGCCCCTTAAATTTAAAACAGGGGGGAGAATGAGGGAGAAGGAAAATGAAGCTGCCCATCAAAATTAGCAGGGGAGTGGGTAAAGGTCATTTGATCACAGCTTGGCCGCTCTCTGAATTAACCTGCCTAACAGAGACTTGTTGAGTCTGAAGCTCTTTACAATGCACATTAATACAGGGAGTGAGGCAAGGAGACATCCAGAGAGAAGGTCACTGCCTGCCCTTCTCAGACCATCAAACTTTGGGTGAAACTTCTGTAGAGATATAATTCTAGGGGTTAGGAGAGAGGACAGGGTTTCTTAACATTTTCTTCTTTTTCAGGGCTGTAAGTCCTAAATTTAAAGTATGTGCGGACAGCCCAGAGGAAATCTGAATCTGCAGGGTAAGGATTTTCCCAGGAGCCCACACAACCCATAGAATTTTTAAGAAGAAGGTGAAGACTTTCCACCACAGCAATTGTATATTCATTAATCATCAGTGGGGAAAAGAATAGGAGGCATTTAGATGATAAAGATGCTGGGAAATTAGAGGCAGCCGCTGCTCTGTTTACTGTTTTTATTTTATTTTTATTATCATTAAATTGCTTCTAGTCACCTGTAATTTTCTTGAGTTGTCACAATTACAAATCTTTGAGGATTACCCAAGACACATACACAGGCAAATAGTCATAAAGGCATGATTTAAATTTACCAAAGAGCTGAAGACCTCAGCTCACTGTGCTAGGAGAGCACCAGGATTATGGTGTATCAATTCTTTCCCTTTCAAGGCACAAATATGCCTTGTGATAGTTGTCTAAATGTAAGCCTGTTTGTCTGGACTCATGACATGTGCATATGTATGTCTTGACCAATTCTGGAGAGTGATTATACAGATTTGTTATCATTCCTAAAAGTAGGATAAAATGATCAAAGCTTAGCCCCCTGGACTAAAATTTAGAAGATATTGAGTAACAAGAACCACTTACTTAAAATAGCAGATGGTGCTAGGGTGATACTGTACGGGAACTCTTCCTCATGTCTTGGATGGGCCTCCCCCTTTTTTATCCTCTCTACAATCTTTGGTAGTGTTTCAGGGTACACTTGTCCTCTGAGCATTGATGCTACTTGTCTGATATACCAAAATTGGTAATTTAATTGTTATTTAATGAGAAAAAGAGGTACTATTCTGACTTATTGGCTCTAGGAAGTAAATAAGAACAGAAGGGCATTATTGATGTCTGACTGAGAGACAGAAAATAGAAGACTATAAAAGATAATTTTGTAGAGACTGAGAATTAAGAGACCTGCAGCGTTGCTTTTAGAGAGTTCAGATCAGAGCTTGACCTACATAAGGATTAGAAGGTCAAGGGCAGAAGATAATTTTTTTTTTTTTTTAGGTACCCCAAGGGAGTAAGACTTAGTCTGGACAGAAAATTACAGTTATTTGGACCTGAAATTCAAACAGATTTTTCAATGGGGAACAGGGGTTTGGCAAAAAAGAGAAAAGATGATCCAAAAAAATAGGCTTTCTCTTCTAAGCTAAGCAAAGTTGGATTCTATATCTACTACGGAACCTGTAATTGCTACCGGTATAGTGTCTATACTTTTAGTAATCATAGATTTTAGAGCTAAAATGATGTTGGACACCATCTAGCACAAAGCCCTTATTTTTATGTCAATTGGTCGGTAAACATTTATTAAGCACCTATAATGTGCCAGGTACTGTATTGTGTAAACTGAGATTCAGAGAGTTGAGTGATGTTTAATGTCAGATAGTTAGCAGAGTTGGGATTTAAACACAGGTCTCTATTCCAAGATCAGTTAGTTAACAGTGGTCCTCAGACTTTTTAAATAGGGGCCAGGTCATTGTCCCTCAGACTGTGGGAGGCCCGACTATAGTAAAAACAAAAACTCACACTCTGTCTCCACCCCTCAGCCCACTTGCCATAACCCAGAGTGCTGCATAAACGTCCTCAGCAGCTGCATCTGGCCCACAGGCTGTAGTTTGAGAACCCCTGATTAGCACATGGTCCTACAGACCATGCAGCAATATAAAAACAGGGGACCACTAAATCATACATAAGTGTCCCTCTATCCTATATATTGACAAAGGAAAACACATATTAGCATGATGTTTGTTCCATTGTATTTTTATTTATTTTGACAAACATTTTCCAATTACATTTAAACATGATTCCTGCACACTTCAGAGTGTTACAAGGTAGTATGTTTGACAGCTTTGTTCACACTGCAGCACATTTTTATTACCTATATAATAGAACAGTTTCTGTTGTTCTCAAGAAGTCTATGTTGCCAAGAACTCCTAGGTGAGAGTCCCAGAGAGGCAGTGTGGTATAATGGAAAGATCACTGGATTTACAGTCAGAACATGGGGTTTAAATTTCTGCTAGTTCCTTCCCTACATGGTAGCCCTACATGGGCTAGCTAACCCATATAAATTCTGAAGTTCCTCATCCCAGCTCCCACTCCCACTCCCACTGATGAGCTGGTTTTCCAGAGCTTGGTTACCTCTTTTATTCATGGTTCTAGGGATACTCCCAAGAAAGTGATTCTCTTATCTCCATCATCGTGCTTCCCCTATTGATCATCAGATGAGAATCATTTAGGTAGTTTTTTAGAAAATAGTATTTACTTATGAAGATGATTCATGAAATACACTTGGTACCAGACATCTAACATACTCTCCCTACCCCACACAGTCTGTAACACATTTCCCCAAGAATACAGAGTCCAAGGGGAAATGAATTCAAGCTTAGAGAGTGCATTGGGTGATAGGGGTAACTTATAGCTTTTTCTCCCCATTCATGGGAGTGCTCTAGAAGTTCTCCTTAAGCATGGTGAATTAAATCTGGCATATCATTGGAAAACAATGCAGAAACTGCCTCTCAGCTCACTCAATGATATCAATAGAATTCCAATGGCATGATAATGAAGTCCACCATCCTTAGGACTCTTTGAAGCTTGCAAGGTCCTCCTCAAATGAAGCTAAGTTCTTCCCATTCAGGTAGTTCATTCCAGGAATATGCTGGAAGTTGAATCCATTTTTAAATTTTTTAATGAGTTCTGGAGCAAATTTCATCAGCCTATCCAATAATTCTTGTCTTATGCAATGAATTATTTCACTTCCAAAAGACTTCACAATTAGTCTAAAGCCTGTGATTGAATGATTGAGACATGTTTTCACCTGCTTAACATATTGAGGTTAAAATGGGGTGGGAGTGGTTTTGACTCCATCTTACACATAAAACTAGGAGGCTGGTCTAGATGACCTCTATATTCACTCTTAGTTCTAAATCAATATGAGAGGAATGGGAATCAGGGCCTCAGGTCTTCTGACTAGTCCTGAGGACTAGTCAACACGTCCTTAGTTGATTAAGCTTCAACTCTGGGCAAATCTTTCATTCCTGGGTTTTATTTTTTTCTTCTGTAAAATATAAAATCAGATTGTTGTCCTGATCCCAGCATTCTGACAGTCTGTAAATACAGGTCAAGGAGAAAGTGTCTTCTGATGGCCAAAGGAACCCCCAGCTCTGAGAAGGTAGTAAACTAGTGTGCTGTCCTAAGAAACTAAAGTCATCCTCCCTAGATGAATAAAGTAGACTTTTGGGGCTGCCCCATAAACCTTCCTGACTAAAGAAAGAAGCAAAAGTGCTGGAAGCCTAGCATCAGGTATGACTAGAGCATGCTGGTGATATTGGGTTTGAAAGTTAATTAATGTCCTCAGGGTGAGTTAGGAGAAATAACAATTGCTTTGATTATGGAAGCAGATGACAGAGAAGACTTGCTTTAATTGAAATGGCTGGGGAAGAGATAACACAGAAATCATCTACTTCAGGCTGGTTTCATCCTCTCTCTCTTTTTAAACTTTTTAAATTGTCTGACTAGCTGGAATCCTTCTTATAACTAGCCCCTCCCCCAAATAAATAACACCTGCAAATAAGGAACATATAATAGATGGGTAGAAGTTTGTTATTATTACTATTAACAATAATAATCATGCTCAAAAGAGAAGTATGGTAGATAGAGAGTCAACCTCAGAATCAGAAAGACCCAAGTTCAAGTTTTACCTCTCATGTATTGGCTGATTGACTCCAGGTTAGTCTCAGTGACCCAGGCAACTCTCTAAAGCTATAAATGGAAGTGCAGGTGCCTGTCTGTGCTGGTAGAGAGGGTTATTCACTGAGAGATCTGTACCCTCATGAAATCCCAGGTTTAGTTTTAAAAATATTCAAATGTTACTGCAATCTCATTAATTTGGATATTTCCTTCAATGATACAGATCTCAATCTATTCAGTTTTGTCTATCAAAGTGTGACTCTTGTCCCTGTTCTCTTCCGAGGTCAACTTCAACACTAGATTGAAGTAGTGTTTCTCCTGATATGAGGTTAAGAGTGCATCATGGCAGCTGGCCATATGATATCTCTTTCCTTCACTCTCAGATCAAATCTCCTGAATTTTTATCATATATTTCTTTAATTATATTCTTTATTTCTGTTCTTTTTTCCTTATTTGTTAAATGTTGCACTCCACTCATGCCTACAAAAAACAATCCATTATTCTTTATGTGATACTCATTTTAAATTCTTGGATACTTGGATTATATATATTCTAGCCACATTACTCCAAAAAGATATTATTCACTCTAAGGTCATTAAAGTAGTCTTGACATTCCCTGAAATCAGTTCAATCTATTCTTGTCCTCATATTTAATTCTGTATCCAACCCATCATCCATTTATATCGTTTGCCATATACATATGAATATGTATACATATACACATATACACACATTTGAACATATGATATACTGATGTAAAAGCTCTACAGGTTGTCATGCAATTTCATGGTCTAATTCAGGCAATAGACATTCTTTATCCAATTGGTTTTCCTTTATGGATGATTAAGCCCAAAATCTTTTGAGTGATCATGGATGTTTTCCAGGAGACTGCAGCATTCTGGGACTTGATATGACCACTACAAAGTCACTTGTGTACAGATTCATCTGGAGGATTTCACTTTAAACTTTACTTTCTACTTTATAATGGCAAATACCTTTATCATGCATTCTTCTTGTTTGATCCTCCAATGATGTTTATGATCATGTTGTTGTTGAACAAAGATCGCTTTTCTTCAAGGACTCTTGAATAATTCAGACATATAGATAGGACATACTTTACTGGAAGAGAGACTTGTTCTGTTAAATCAAATATATGTTTTTAAGTAATCAACAAACAGTAAGTGCTGTAGATCTTGTATTCTTTTTGCCTTTTGATTATAAAGATGTATTCTAATATGGAATATTGCTTGTCAGCCTACTTCCTACTAATACTGTCATTGAGGATGCCCTTTATGCACAAGGGGATGATTTTTATAAACATTTTATATAGATGAGAAAATAGGCATGTAGGTGGTGAGGTATTGCTCTTCTTTTATTCCATTTTTTTGAATAATAAACCTGAAATTTTTTCTCACACTCTTAATAACTTCCTTTTCTTCTTAATAACTTCAACACACAACTGTATTGCTTTTAGCAGAGAATTTCTGGTTTATTTGGCCTAATTAGACTACTTTCTCCATCTTTGTTATGTTTAGTGCTACTTCTATCCCCTTTATAAGTATATCTAGTATTATGATGTTATCATTGAAGGGTGGTGGCTCACCTCTCCTTAGTAGGGAAAACAGTTTGCTATACACATCTTTGCAGATCCTCTCCATTTCTCTCTCTCTCTTTTTTTTGTTGTTCTTCCATTTTCATCACTAAATGACTATTTAGTTGGACCTCTTGACAAGTTTTTTTTAAATTGGTTTTATGCTCCACCACTCATAATCTGTCATCATCCTTCTTTGTAAGATTTTATAAACAAGTTCACATTCTATAACAATATTGCCTTTGGCTGCCATTTCTTTCCACTTGGCAAAGAAGTCAAGTGTTTGCTGAATAGGCTTATTTTATTTTAGTTTTTTTATCTCTTTGTTATGGCAATTTACATCAATTAAACTTCCATATGAAATTATTATAATCAGTGTTAATGCCCCTTTTTAGGTCCATTACCCACTTTTCACCATAATAACTTGTTTCATGTCAGGATTGCATTATTTCAATTGCATGCCATATCTTTTTCCTTCTTCTAGTTTCATACTAATTTTGTCCTTGGTTTTAACAAGTCAGTTATCTAACTGTACAAAACAACTGATTCAGGAACGGTTGTCACATCAACAACAAATTGTTTTCTGTCAGTTAAAATTAATTTCATTTTAAAAATGATTTTGTATTTCCATGACCAATACCTACTAATTGCTTTTCTGTGTATTATACGCATTTGGGCTCTCTTCCATGTTTTATAATCTATCTCTCACCTATTCCCATTTATGTATTGAAATTATCAAGTATCATAGATTATATTGAATTAAGTTGGAGAGAGAGAAATGGAAATTCTATCGATTTCTTCATAAAATTTCCACTAAATTCTTCTGCAACAGATATTGGTGTGTATACTGCAATTATTTTCATAGTGGTAGTGGTGTATGTTTTTTGCAAATACAGCAACATGAAATGACAAGTGTCCTATAAGATGATGTTTCTTGTTGCCTTTGGGTGTCTGGTAAAATCAGCTCTCCTAATTACTTTATTTGACTTTCTAAGAGTGCTTATGATCTCTCCTTCCACTTAATTGCAACTCTCTTCTGATTTCATTTATTGTGAGAACTTTTGTCAGTGAATACTCCACTCCCCCCAGTTGAATGTCTGTTGATTAGTGTACAGTAATTTCACTTTAGAGTTCTGAGGTCCTCTGAAGTTATCTTAGGAAGACAACTGTTTTACCCCTTTATTTTTGCTACTCTATAATTCATTTCATGGCAATTTTCTGTCTGTTTGTGGAGAAAATATGGAGAGCCTGGAGATTTCTGATCTACCCTACCATCTTCCCAGAATATTCCTCCAGAGTTTCAATTGCCAAATTAAAATATATGGATGGTCTAAAATTCACATGGTCTGCATTCAGCATTTTCTATTATTCTGCTACCATTGCTACAGAAACAGAAGAAGACTGCTCAGAACTGAGGGCTAGTGTATAGTTTTCTCTGTTTGATGGATTGCCATGGCCAAAAGAGATCCTCAGCAGGTAGACAGCTCACAGGTGATAAATCGATTTTGCTTTTAGTTAGGCAGATCCTTAGCAAATAGACTTGATCTGTTCTTGGGACCTTCCTCAAAGTAGAAACTACCAGAGTTTAAATTCCACTTGTATTTATTTTGAGAACCCAGAATCACCTCTTTACCATGACGAGACATCATAGAAGGATTTTGTAAAGATATCATTATGATGACAATGATAGATGATTTGTACATGACTCATAAGGTTCATAAGGTGTTCACTGGATTCTCAAAATAGCCCCATTACAATAACATTGGTTTTAACATCAATATAAATTTAATTAGCAATTAATACATTGGTGTTACTATTATGAAGATGAGAAAACTAAGGATCATAGAGATCAAATGACCATCCCATAGTCAGGCTGCTAATAAGCTAAGAGGTGGAGTGTGAACTCTTGTTTTAACTCCAAGGGAGTGTTTTCCACTACATTATAGCAGGAACTATTTTATATAATAATTAGGTCATTTAAGTAACATTGGATTTTAAATCATTAGGCAATAATCTCCTTATTTTACAGAAAACAAAACTGAGACACAAAGAGATCTTAGGAACATATATTTAGACTGAGAAGACACTTTAGAGGCAAGTTAGTCCAACTCTTATTTTATAGATAAGGAAACTGAGGTCCAGAGAAATGGAGTGATTTGAGGCAGCTAGTTGGTGCAATGGTAGAGTGTGGTATTTGGAGTTAGGATGAACCTATTCAAGTCATTGAGCCTTTCTTCACCTATTTCTTCACTGCTCAAATGAGAAGAATAATAGCACCCTTCCTAGGTTGTTGTGGGAATCAACTGAGGTAATATTTGTAAAGTGATTTATAGCTCTAAAAGTGCAACGTTAAGGCAAGCCATTGTTGTTCAGGATTATAATACCTTAAGTGATGGAGTGGAAAGTGAAAGTTGACTTCAGATCTCAAAAGTCTTTCTACTAAACCCATTTATTAGTTATAGAATACTTTAACGTTTACAAAGCATTTCACAGTAGATGAGGTAGGTAATGGAAACATTATTGTAACCATTTTTATAGATGAGGAAATTGAAGTTTAGAAAGAAAAATGACTTGATCATGGTCCCACAACCAGTTAAGTGGCAGCATGGGTCATTTGGTTCCAAGTCTCCTATATCACATGCTGGTTTTATATTGACACAGTTGTGGAGCTGGAGCCAGAGAAAGAAGAAAAGGATCCAAGGAAAGGTGAAGTATGAAAAAAGAAGAAAGGATGAGGACAAATAAGAGAAGGTGAAGACAGATCAGTCAGCTTAGTGGAGGGAGATGGAGAAAGGAAGAGGATTAAGGTTGTTAATCTAGAAAGGAGCTAATGGACAAGAGAACAGCTTGGTGAAGTTGATTTAGGCTGGCAGCTCAGATAAGAGCCAGTACAGGAGAATTCTGGGCATAGAAAAAATAGAGGATAGAAAAATCAGCTTAGGGTATTGCCTGTTAGAACTTGGCCTGATACCAGCCAGGAAGAACCTTATTTTTGAAAGAAAATGCCATTGTAAACATATTATCCTCCTCAAAAGACTTCAGTGGCTCCCTGTTACCTCACAGAGCCTAAAATTCAAACTCTAGGCTTATATTTGAAGAGGCAGTGTACTGCATTGGAGGAGAGTGGATTTTGAAGTCAGATCTGAATCCTTGCTCTGCCACTTAAAGCTATATGGAACCTTGAAAATATCCTTATCCACTTTCCTCATCTATAAAATCACAAATTGGACTAGATCATCTTTGAGGTCCCTTACATCTCTTAATATATAGACCTATCAAGGCCTTCCATGATCTGGCATCAACTTAAGTTTTCAGTCTTCTCTCCTCTTACTCCCCTTCCAGTCAAACTGGTCCATGTTCCAGTGTTTCGAGATCAGGAAGTACAATGGGTTCTGATGGGAAGGCATCCCTCATAAAAAGTGTGGTGGAATTCTAGAAAATGGTCAGTCATTGTGGTTGACTTTTCTTTGTGGTTGGATGGAGATAGGGTGCCATTCTATGGGTAGGAAGGAATATTGACTTATGGAACAAAATTCATGCTGCTCCATGCTCATTCAATTCTATTGACTGACTTCTTGTAGTTTCTGGAGCCTAAGAAAAGAAAACTGGGGGACTGCAGGCAAGAAGTATTTGCCCCAGGTTCCCAACCATGATGTTGAGTTGAGAAAGTAAGTTGCTGTCAGTTGATACCACATAGCCTTTCTTCTTAAAATTATTTTTTATTTTTTTCTAGTACATTTATTTATTTTTGATACATATTACTTTATGAATCATATTGGGATAGAAAAATCAGAGCCAAACGGAAAAAACATGGGAGAGATTAAAAAAACAGAAAAAAAGAAGAGAATATAGCATGTGCTGATTTACATTCAGTCTCTATAGTTCTTTTCCTGAATGCAGATAGCATTTTCTGTCCAAAGTCTATTGGGATTGCTTTGGATCATTAAACTACTGAGAAGAACCAATGGTTTCATAGTAGATCATTGAACAGTCTTGCTTTTATTGTGTACAATGTATTCCTTGTTAGGCTTATTTTGCTCAGCATCAATTCATGTAAATCTTTCCAGCCTTTCTATAATCAGCTTGTTCATAATTTTTTATAGAATGGTAATAATTTATTATTTTCATATACCACAATTTGTTTAGTCATTCCCCAATTGATAAACTTGTACTCATCTTCCAATTCTTTGATACCACAACAAGAGTTGCCACAAACATTTTTGCACATCTGGACCCTTTCCCTCATTTAAGATTTCTTTGGGATATAGACCCAGCAATGATACTGCTGGGTCAAAGAGTTTTACAGTTTATACATTTTACAGCACTTTAGGCATAGTTCCAAATTGCTCTCCAGAATGGTTGGATTATTTCACAATTCCACCAACAATGCATTAATGTCCCAGTTTTCCCACATCCCCTCCAACATTTATCATTATCTTTTCCTGCCATATTGGCCAATATAAGAGATATGAGGTGGTATCTCAGAGTTGTTTAATTTGCATTTCTCTAATCAATATTGATTTAGAGCATTTTTTTCACATAACTATAGATGGATTTAATTTCATCTGAAAATTGTCGGTTCATATCCTTTGACCATTTATCAACTGGAGAATGACTTGTATTTTTATAAATTTGATAGAGTTCTTTATATATTTTATAAATGAGACCTTTATTAGAAACACTGGCTGTAAAGATTTTTTTCCAGCTTTTTAATCTTGTTTTCTTGTTTTTGTTGATTTTGTTTGTGCAAAAACCCTTTTAATTTAATGTAATCAAAGTTGTAATGTTTTCTAGTTTTTCTTTGGTCACAAATTCTTCCCTTCTCCAAAGATCTGATAGGGAACTTATCCCTTGTTCTCCTAATTTGTTTATGGTGTCATCTTTTATACCCAAATCATGTACCCATTTTGACCTTATTTTGGAATGGGCTGTGAGATGTAGGTCTATGCTGAGTTTCTGACCTATTATTTTCTAGTTTTCCCAGCAACTTTTTTCAAGTATTGAGTTCTTATTCCTGAAGCTTGAGTTTGGGAGTTTATCAAATACTACATTACTGCAGGTTTTGATTATTGTGTCATGTGTATCTAATCTATTCCACTGATCCACCACTCTTTCCTAGCCAAGTCAATCAGATAGAGGGCTAGCTAAAGTGGAGACAGTATGAAGGTCAAGGACTGACAGGATGTTGGAGCAAGGAAAAGAGAGCTAAGAAGAGTAAATATAAATGGTATATCACTTGACATTATTTTCAGCTTGCAATCTCATCTTTTAATTTATTAGTTATATGCTCCAATCTAAACAAATTCTTATAGTGTTAAAAGCAAAAAATAAACCACAAAGCAAACTCAGTAAATTTGTTTGCCATTTTCAGAAAGAAGGGAACTGGAGATAAGAAGAATGTACAAGTCTTTAGCTGAGTGGCAGAGTTGGGGTAGAGAGAAGAGGTAATACTGGAAAATTAGGAGGGGAGGGGGAAGGGAACAAGTCTTGGGACTTACATCTCAAAGAATAAGAGATGTTGTGTCAGTCTGTTCTGGCCTTCCTGATGCTCAACTTTCTTTTAGAGGCAGGATGTGTCCTGGAAAGTGTACCATATGTCACACTATAAGACTGATCATTAAATCCCAGCTTTGATAAGACAAGTAAAGGATCTTGATCAAGATTCAATCTTTCACTCAGGCTTAGATTGTTCCTCCATAAAGCAGGTGCCCCTTCCTTCATGGGGTTGTTTTGAGGAAAGCACCTTGTGAACCAACAGCAAGACATTATCTACTTGGGAGCCACTCTTCACTATTATCCCCCCAGCTGAGAATGAAATCTTGTTTTTTGTTAGAGCATGAGATCCTGTAATGAATCTGTCTCTAATGATGATGGGTGTGTTCCTTTGAGGAAGAAGGCAGATTCAGACATAATACAGCAAAAATAAGGAAAGCCTCATATTCATTAAACTTCCCAATTTAAATCCATTACTATCTCTCTGAGTCTATTTGTTCATTTATTAAACAAAGTGGTTTGATGAAAGCACCTCTGAGGTCCCTTTTAGATCAGATATTTTAAAATTTTTCTTCCTGTCACAGAACCCTTCAGCAGGCTAGGGCAGTTTAAAAAATTTTAAAGGAGGGTTTTTAAATGCATAAAATTATATATATATATATATATATATATATATATATATATATATATATATATATATATATATATGATAGTGTGGGAAATTGATTACATTAAAATACTACTATCAGTTTTTTTAAACAAGTTCATGTCTCAGTCTATAATTCTGTGATCTCATTTGATCCTCACCACCATCCTGTGAGATAGGTAGTATAAGAACAATTTCCATTTTACAGATGGGAAAACTGAGTCTCAAAGAACTGACTTGCCCAGGGTGACATATCTAATACATAGGCGGATTTCAACTCTAGTTTTTTTTAACTCCATCTACTCTTCAGTAAAAAAATACAAACTCTAGCTCTGATCCTGAGCAAAAGTGTTGTTCTTCCTTTGGGTGTTATCCCTTGCTGTTTACTTGGCAAAACAGGAAGTTGGAGATGTCCCTTCCCTGCTAAGTGTATGTTCTTAAATATTTTTGGAATTGGAACACCAATGCCTTCTGGAAACTCTGATTCTCCCTTTCACATCTCTCTCCCTCTTTCTTTCTCTCTCTTCCTCTTCCTCCTCCTTCTTCCTCTTTCTCTTTCTCTTCCTCCTCCTCCTCTTTCTCCTCTTCTTTTTCCTTCTTTCTATTTTCCTTCTTTTCTTTCTCTCTCTTTCAAAGCTTTGTCCTTGAAAAACATAGTTGATCTTCAGCCCCTCCATGTTTTAATCAGGCAATAAAACAGTATTGCTTTGTCTTAAAGTCTTCCTCTTCCTCCTCCTCCTCTTCCTAACTCCTCCAGAAATCTAAACTCCCCTCCCCTCACCAAAACACACACAGTTTTAGCTTCTCTAATAAATACCTCTGTGGTTTGTTTTGTTTCTAGCCCTCTGCCTGAATGCTAATTGATTCCTACTGAAAGGGATAATAGCCAACCCTCCCTTTCTCACTGAGCCATATTGCTCAATTATTACTGCTAAAGCTTTTCACTCCACAGTCTTGCTTTTATTGCTCCCCATTCCCTACTAGTGTTAAATTATAAAATACTTCATCAGTATGGAAAGAACACTTTTGGATTCATGGTAAAGGGACCTGAGTTCTAGCACTTGCTCTATTGCTACCTGCATTGTGATGGTGGGCATTGGACCCCTCTGGACCTCTGTCAGTAAAATCACAGAGTTGTTTATAGAATTTTCAGATGACAAAAAGCTAGGTCAAATGACAGAGTCGGGCTTAAAAAAAATCCATAGGCTATCATGATGGACTGTGTCTAATAAAATGAAATTTGATAGGGACGAATGTAAAATTCTATATTTAGATTTTAAAAATTCAACTTCAGTACAAAGTGAAGATAAGTATGGCTAGACAACATTTCTTGTGAAAAAAGATATGGGGTTTTACTGGTTTGCAAGCTCAGTATGAGTGAATAATATAATAATATAATCTGGAAGCATCTAATGCTGCCTTGAAAGAGGCATAGTACTCTGCACATAGGAGAGATAGTAAGATTGGTCAGATGGTATCTGGGAGACTTTGCTAACCAGATTCTCGGTCATTTTAGTAATGACATTAACAAGCTAAAATATCCCAATTAAAATGACCAGAATGTTGAGGGACCTCAGGAGTGTGCCATATGGGGCAGATAGGTGGTAAAGTAGATAGAACATGGGTCCCGTAATCAGGAGAACCTGAGTTCAAATCCAGCGTCAAACACTTAGTAGTGTGATGCTAGGCAAGTCAGTAACTCAGATTATTTCTTCCCTGCCCCAAGACTGTACTTTATGGGGAATTAACTAAAGTAGGAAAGATTAGCATAGAGAAGACTTAGAGAAACAGGATAATTGCTTTCCACTTTATTAAGGGTTAACATGTGAAAGAAGGATAACATTTATTAGATTTAGCATCAGAGAATAGAGTTGGAACATACAAATGGATGTTACAAAAAGGCATATATTTTGACTCAATGAAGAGAAAAAAAAATCCTTAAATGATTAGGATTATTTAAAAGGATAGTTAGGTAGTACAGTGGATAAAGTACTAGGTCTAGAGGTAATAAGAGTAATCTTCCTGAGTTAAAATCTGACCTTAGCTATTAGTAACATAACCTTGTTTACCTCAGTTTCCTCATCTGTAAAAATGAGGTAGAGAGGGAAATGGCAAATAAATCCAGTATCTTTGCCAAGAAAACCTCAAATGGGTCATGCAGAGTTGGACGTGACTAAAAAATTACTAAACAACAAAATCCAAAAGCAGATTGTTTTTGAGAAATGGTAGGTTTCTGAGATCTGCAAGCAAAGGAAGAGTGATGTCATGATAATAATAATAATGAAAACAATATTTTTGAAATATTACATTAACTATTTTAGAAATAACAGATTTTTTAAAACTCCTATGCAGGAATGGGTTGAATTAAATGGCTTTTGGGGTCCCTTGTAGCTCTAATTTAAGCATCTTAGGTTCCCAGTAAGCCTAAAGAATTTATGAATGCTTAATTCTAATTGCCTCAAAAATGAAACAAAAAAAAGAAAAAGAGGGCAGCTAGGTGTCACAGTGGATAGAGCACCAGCTCTGGAGTCAGGAGTACTTAGTTCAAGTACAGCCTCAGATATTTACTTACTAGCTATATGACCCTGGACAAGTCACTTAATCCTGTTTGCCTCCAAAAACAAAATGAATATAAGAAGAGAATGAATAACAGGCTGTTCTGAAAACTTTAGGTAGGTGCTGGAGTGCTTGTAGAGGCTAATAAGACTTGATTGCTAAATTTTCAATGTGAACATTTACAGCTTGAAAATTGGCAAACACTCCAAATTAAGGCTTCATCTATTATTTTTGTTGATTGTTTAGTCATAAGAAGGCGATGGAGAAAATCATAATAATTTAGATTATACTTAAAAGTATGTCCTGCATTTTTGGAGGGCCTGTTGCTAAGCATTTATCAGGACACCACTGGATATAACATTGTTTCTAGATAATGAAGGGTGAGTTTTAAGTGGATGAATGTGTTTCTGTGGAGTTATGGAAAGGAAATCCACACAGTGCATTTATAAATGAAAAATAATGCTAATGAATAAGCAACTTAGCCTCATTTAATGACACCCTTTACACTGGTATAGTAGAAAGACTACTACACTTGGAGATAGAAAACCTGGATTTCTAATCCTCCCTCTGCTACTACCTTGTGCAATATGGGAGGGATGGCATTTGTGCACCTTTCTAGCTTATTATAAGATTGAGCCTGGTGGTCTTGAGACTATTATGACAGTTTCCCCTTAAGGGAGCTTATAGAAAGCTTCTAGGACATACTCATGGAAAAATACTGAAGATGATTTTTTTTTTAAAGATTAGTGTAACTTTCCAAATTGTATTTTGTCTTTCACCAGCTTCTTTCTGACTCTAAATCAAGTACATTTACTTGACCCTGGTATAAGAACCTCACTCAGAAGGGCACTTTGGAACGTACCCTTCCCTGCAGCAGAAGCATACCTTCCTATTGAAGCAGACCCCTTCCTGATAAATGGACCATGTCTCTATGCTCCCCAATGCAGCCCTGCTCTTAGATGAGTTATTCTCTGTTTGTGTGTATGCTTGTGCTGTACGATGGGGCCCCTTCTCCTGTCTCTCTGTACCCTTCTTTCTTGTAGCTGGTAAAAAAAAGCTTTGCACTGAATTGACTCCCATTGTTTTACATGTTATTCTCAGACCCTTAAGGGAATGTTTTCCACAACATCTCTGGCTGGCCCACAGGCCATTCTTTAGACATCAACCAAGTATCCCAGTAAGGACTTAACCTTTTGACAGCCTCTCTACTCCAAGGAAGAGGGGATTGTGAGCCAGGGTTCAACAGGGGAACCCTACACCCCCTCCCCTTGAAGGGATGCCCTCATGCCACAGGAAGTCACAAAACAATTGCTGCAAGGAATAGAGTCTCAATATATGATCTTATCTCATTGTAACTTACTGATCTAAAATATTGCTAACCATAGCAAGTGCCCCCCTTAACTTTATTCCCGACTTCCTCTTTCTTATTTTTTGTTTATAGCTGCTCAATAAGTATGAGTGAATCAGTGAACTACCATGTTGGCTTCAGATGAGATGAAGACAATGATTGTGATAATAGAACTGACATTTAGACAGTGTTTTGATGTTTACAGACAGTGGTTTAATGTTTAATGTGTCTTTCCTTTCAAAAAAAAGGCAAGATAAAAGGAAGTTCCCAGCATCACAGAGTTGTTGTTCTTGTTGTTGATGTTGTTCATCCTTTGTTCTTGAGAAGACCCGTGGCATAACGAGGGTGATGTCTTGACTTGCACCTGAATTGGGGTATAGGCAAAAATGAGTTTATGTCTCGATTTACAGATACCACATTCATCTTCTACTCTGGGGGTAAAGAGCCCCGTCAGTGGGCCTGCTGTTATCTCACCTGGGTTCCCATCTTCAGCAAAGTTCAGCCCCCAGGGCCAAGGGGGTGATCCAGTGGCATTTTCCTGTGGCTCTTGGCTGTCAGGCAGGGAAAGGTTGACTATAGGCAGAGGGAGGCCCTCCTCTGTGACCTGCTCCTCTCTTCCTCCCTCCCTCCCCCCAAACCCCAGGCTACACTTTGAATATGAAGCATTGAATTGAGTCACTGTAATGAATGAAGCCGTTGGATATCTCATTTACGGTTTGACATCCATGCTGGCACCTCGGCAGATGCCTCTTACCCCTGCCTGGGGAAGCCACTTATGAAGATAGCATATTGCCGATCTACAACCGTCCACCCGCAACCAATCCATTTAGCATTGGGCTTCCATTAGGGAAAGGACAGGGGCGGGGGTAGGAGAGGGAAGGGGAAGAGAGGAGATGAAATAAATCAGGATCAGCCTTTGGATATGTCTCTTTTAACAGTCCATCCTACTCGGTGCTCAAATCTCAAAGAAAATTTGGGAAGCTTTTGTAGCCTGGGAAGACGTGATGGTCTCTTGAAACTTGACAGCTGTGTGTGATCCCAAATGAAATAAAGTTAAATGTATGCATGTTAATTGGGCCTTGCAGGTATCCACAGATGTTTACCAGCCCAGACCACCAAATCCTCTTCCTAGGCACATATATTATATGACATTCTAAACACAAGGCATTATTTGTCTCAGTAATCAAATGAATTGTTGTTTTTCTTATGCAGTATTTTTTTTGGGGTGGGGTAAGGAATGTTTAACAATAACAAAAGCTAACATTTGTAAAGAGCTTAAAGATTTGCAAATGCTTTACATATGTAGTATTGTGTCATCTGGACTTCACAGTAACTATATGGAGTAAGTGGAGGTGATTATTCCCATTTTACAGATGAGGAAATAGAGGTTTTGAGAGGTTAAGTGACTTACTAGGGTCACACAACTAGGAATGGGCTAGATTTAAACTCAGTCTTTTCTGACTCTGAATTAAGTACATCATCCTCTGTGCAAGATGAATCCTGAACTTTTGTCTATTTCTTTGGTCCAGATATCCAAGTTCACCATTTCAGTTTTATCCTCACCTCCTTACCCTCATTTGCCCCACACAACTAGCCAGCTGTCAAATTTTGTTTCTGTTTCTACCATCTCCCTTAAATCTATCCTTCTTTCTTCTTTTACATAGCCTCCATCATCTCCTTCTTGGATTACTGTCTGACAACTCATTCCCCACTTCAGTCTTTCTTCCACAGAGCTACCAAAGTGATTTTTCCTAAGCACAGATCTGATTATGTCAGACTGCTATTTAGTAAACTTCAATGGCTCCCTATTAGTTCTAGGATCAAATAACCAAGTCCTAACTTGCCTTTCTAGTCTTCTTATATATTATTCACCTTTTTGTACATTATAGTCCAGGTAAACTGATCATAGTGTTCTTCATACATGTTTTCTTATCTTCTGTCTCCAAATTTTAGCACTAGCTGTCTCCCATGCTGGAATATGTTTCTTTTTTTTTACCTCTATCTCTCAGAATCCTTTGGTTCCATGTAGATTTAACTCAAGTGACACCATCTACATGAAAGCCTTTCATGATCTCCTGTCAGTTTTTTTCCCCCAAATCATCCTTGTACACACCTATTTATGCATTTTTTGTCTCCCCTGGCTGTTTTGTATGCTTCTCAAGGATAGAGCATCAGTTTGATGAATCCTTTTGTCTCCAGCAATATACCACAGTATCTTAGATTCTTAGATTCTTAGCATCTAGTGTAATAGGGTTCACAGTAGAAGGTACTAAATTTTGTACCCTGGAAACAAAGTTGCAGTTGTTCTGCCCCAGTTACCATTCTTTGGAAGAGTCTATTCCATTTTATCCCCATGTCTGTCTGTCTCATTTTCCCCTAGCCATAGGGTTCTGGTATTTTGGGAGGAGGTCACAGAATAAATGTCCCATTTCTTGGAGGTAAGCTGGCAGACATGATCAGCAGAGATTCGACTACTCCAGGCTGCAATGGTGGCGCTCCTTTGATCTTTTACTGACCAGTAAATTATTTATTGGGTCAGTCATAAAAAAAAACCCAAAGACTATAAAATATATTTATAGTATCACGAAAATCTCTTCTCCTCCCTGCTGTCTTCAGACATCTACTGTGGACTTCCTTGTCTATAAAATCGTCAGTGCACTGTAACATCACTGTGAACTCCCCGCCTCCTCCGTCCTTTTTCTTTTTTCTTCCTTCCTTCTTTCCTTCCTTCCTTCCTTCCTTCCTTGCTTGCTTCCTTCCATTCTTTTTTCTTTTTTCCCTCTCTCCTTCCCTTCTTTTCCCTTATTTCCCTTCCCTTCCTTTCCTTTCTCCTTTCCTATTGTCCCACATTTCATTTGAGCTTCATTGCATTTTGCCCCCTTTTCTTTCTTCCTCCAGGATTATAGAAGATATTTTTGAGATCACTTAGTCAAACCTCCTCATTTTGTAGACTAGGAAACAGATTATCCTTGGATTTAAGCCAACTCTCCAATGTCCTACTCATGGGGAATCTAAAGACAAGATCCAAACTTGGTTTGTATGATTTTAAATCTAGTGCACTAGGATCCACTAGAATCCCAGGATTGAAGTTTTGTCAGAAGTAAGGCAGAGGTAGCTACAGGTGCTAATGCACCCAGGTATTTAAGCCTCTGCAACCCTCTTAGACAAAAATTCCAGATGGAGCCTTCATTCTTACTTAGAGAAAACTGTTGTTTCTCAGGCCCTGGGCTGGAGTCCCATCAGCAGATTTTCCTGGTGTGATTTGTCTGTCTCAGAAGCAAATCTGCCAATCCCCCTCTTGAAAATGAACTGCTTAGAATCAATGCCCAGCTTCAATCCAAACTTTGGGTTGTCATCCATCGAGTTCATTTCACAAAGCAAGGAATGCATACATGTGTGTGAGTGCGTGTGTGTGTGTGTGTGTGTGTGTGTGTGTGTATGTGTGTGTGTGTGGCTAGATGTATGTCTGCCAGTGGGGAGGGACCTGGAAGGTGGGGAGAGAGTGAACATGGACTGGCTTGTCAAGTTGCCAAGTGCTTTCTCTTATTTTATTTTTCATTGGCTTTTAGTTAGCACCTTCTTCAATTAGAGTGGCAGGCTTGAGCAGACAAGGAAATTAGTGGATCTTTCCCCCAACATCAATAAAACAAATTTCTCTCTGGGATACCTATTTGTTATTTGGATATCAGACTGACTGTAATCTGTTTCCATTTTCATTCTACATGTCCCCAGCAGAAGCTTGAGGCTCAGCCGTGGATATCCTGCTGTTTCCATTTGGATATACGAGACGATAGATTAGATTCCTATTTGCTATGTTGGCCTCCCCCCATAATATCCATTAGCTATGTCAGGAAGAGCTAGGAGAATGTGCCTTCCCCCATTTATACTGGGTGGGGTAGTTTGGGAGTGGAGGCCATTTATAGATGTCACTATCACAGAACCACTAAATTGGTGCTTTCTCTCCTCTGTCTCTGTCTCTGTCTCTGTCTCTCTCTCCACTCCCTCCACTCCCTCCCTCCTCTCTCTCTCTCTCACCCCCGGCTCCTCTCTCTTTTCCATCTCTCTGTCTCTGTCTCTCTTTCTCTTTCCTTCTCTCTCTTTCTTTCTTTCCCTTCCTTCCTACTTCCTACTTCCCTTCTCTCTCTCTCTCTCTCTCTCTCTCTCTCTCTCTCTCTCTCTCTCTCTCTCTCTCTCTCTCTCTCTCTCTCTCTCTCTCTAGTCTTTCTGTCTGTTTTCACTTTCTTTCTCTTTGCTTAGTACTAAATCACAGTAAAGTTTATTTTTGGCAAAAGAGATATGGTTATCAGGACTGTACCCTGCTGTTGCAAGGCAGATGGGGGATATGTGAAGAAGGAAGACTCCAGTTGAAAGATGGGGATATGGGCTGTTTGTCTTCTTTGCTCTATAATTTTTTTCAAATAAACTATCCTTGGTTCTAGAAGAGTGAGGAAGATGATATCACTCTAACTGTCCAAGTTCTTCTCAGCCACAGGATCTCTTTGTTCAGTAAACTTGTACATAAAGGGAAAAAATAATAGCCCACAGATCTTAACTACTATCAGTACCCCTGACCATGCATCTGATTTGGCTATTGGGTTTTTTAAAGCTTTTCAAATGTAGGGCATGTGTAGACACATGTATTTCTTTCTGTATTTAGCTACCCTGAATTCTTCATTGAGCTAAATAAATTGCTACCTTCCTCTTCAAACTTAGTTGTTCTGTTGATTTATGCTTTATTTGCTTGCAAGATTCTAAGATCCTTGAAAGAGTGTTAGGTAACTCAGTAGAACCAGTACGGGTCACAGATGCCCAATATATCTTGGATGAATTGGTTTATGTCTTGAAAATAATTTGAGGGGCACTGATTTAGGAGTAAGAAAAGCTGGGTTACCATCTCAATTCCTTTACTTACTAAAAATATGACTTTGAGCTAATTATCTCTCTGATCAGCCTCACTTGCCTCATCTGTGAGATGGGATAACAGCATTTATGCTACCTAACTCCCCAGAGTTATTATGAGGATGGAATATTCTTTTCTTTTCTTTCTTTTTTTTTCATTAAAACTTTTTATTTACAAAATATATGCATGGAAATTTTTCAACATTGACCCTTGCAAAACTTTCTGTTCCAAATTTTCCCCTCCTTCCCTCCACTCCTTCCCCTAGATGGCCGGTAGTCCAATACATTAAATATGTGAAAAGATATATTAAATCCAATATATGTATACAGTTAGATCAAGAAGGAAAAAAAACTGCAAAAGAAAACAAAATGCAAGGAAACAACAGAGAGAGTGAGAATGTTATGTTGTGAGTCACACTCTGTTCCTCTCTCTGGGTGTAGATGTCTCTCTTCATCACTGAAAAAATGAAACTGGTTTGAATCAATGAGATAATATTTTTGAACATAGTTTGTAACTTTGTAACATTCTTAATCTTTAGAAGTTAAGTAACCTTGCTACTTGGTCACTTAGCCTCTGTTTGCAATTATTTTCTCAAATGTAAAATGTGAATAATAATAGCACCTACCTCCCTGGGATGTGAGGATTGAATGAGATAATAATTGTAAAGTATGAGCTTCACAATTTACATGAACTGCCTAACACATAGTAGATACTAAAAAAATGCTAACTATTATTATTATTGCTATTACTACTGCTGTTGCTGCCATTATTACCACTACTATTACTACTTCTAGTACTACTACTGCTACTACATTACTTCTACTACTACTTCCTATCTATCCACCTTTTCAGTGTCATGAACTCCTTTTGTAACTCCTTTTGCAATCGGTTAAAGTCCTTTATAGAATGTTTTTAAGTCCATAAAATAAAATATATGAAATTACAAAGTAACACAATGACATGAAATATAATTATCATTATATTTTTTAAAAGTCATAACCCCTCGGCTAAGAATCTCTTTTAAGAAATAAATGTAAGCTACCATGACCACCATCATAACACTGTTCTGTTGATATACTCTTTGTTACTGCCACTTTGTCAGGCTGAATAAAGAATGATGGTGGATCAACCTAAACTTTTTTTTTAACATCTCTAACCCATCTGTAAAGGCTGATTTGGCTTTTTTGGGTCCCAGGTACTTTATTACAAGATTCTACCTTCACTTTCTCACTTACTTGCTCTATTTTTGTCTTAGCAAAAATGAGAACTGTTGTTGAGCATCCCTCTTAGCTATTTTTTCCCTCTTTCCCCTCTTGTTTTTCTTTCTCATGTTTCCTCCTCCTCTGCACCCCTCACTGCTGCATTTCAGGTTCACAAACTGGATGGTGAGGTGGTTGTTGGACATGTTTTCAAAGAAAATACGTCCTCTCCTGTGACATTGGCTCTTCACAACTGACAAGACCTGTCTCTGCTGTCTTTTGCTCTGACACATGGCTCTAAACTTGGGGCCTAAGTGATTTGTCAGCTTCTCTTGCCAGGGTTTGCCAGCTTGGGCTCCTCATCCTCTTCACTCCACACCTAGAGCCATAATCCACTCCCTTTCCTATCACAATTATCTGCATGGCATTCAGTATTGCTCATGGCTCTGGACTTGCCCTAACCCTTATGCAGGGAGACAGCCACAAAAGAACTCTAAAATCAAAAAAGAAAAGCCCAAGCTGGACATCTTCCCCAATCCCATTTCCACCCCCTGCCCATCTCCACATATAAATTGGAGAAGGATAGGAAACTGGAGAAGGATAGGGCTGTCTTCCAAAGGGAGGATGCCATTGTTCTGGGAACTTGAAGCATGATTATTTCTTGTTTAGACTGCACCCAGGGAGAGCCTGTTTCCCTACACACATAAAAAAGAGGAGAACAGTGAACTTAACACAAGCTTAGACTAACCTCCCTGGGGGTGGAAAAGCAACCAGAGGTCGCCAGGAGACATCATTATTACTGCTCCTTAGAACCACCACTGAAGTATATAGATTTGGCTCCAGGAGGCAAAAGAGGAAAGAAAGAGATTAAACAGTGCTTGGAGACCCCAGAGATCTGTTATTCTGAATCTAGCAGTTTGGCATATGACATATAAATATCCTTTTCCATTTGGATAAATAACTGCTAGAATTCCAGGATGCTTTATAGGTCAGGCCAGATCCCTATCCCAACTCAGAGCCTAATCCAGGCTCTTGTGTAAGAGGGATACCTAGGTATCCCTAGGAGGGATACAAAAACCATGTATTTGTTGAAATAATTTCTTATGTCTCCAGGTAGAACTGCACTTAAGAGGCTCTTTCATTCATTCATTCATTCAACCCTCAATCCCTTCATGTTTTCCCACATTTGAAAAAGTTGGTCAATAAGCATTTGTTATATGTCCACTATGTGCCAGGCATTGTGCTGGGTACAAAAAGGGACAAAATATGGATCTTACCCTGAGAGAGCTCACCATTTAAGGGGGGAGACAACAAGCAAACAGCTTTGAACAGACAAGATATAGACAGGACAAATAAGAAATAATTAACAAGGGAAGGTATTAGAATTAAGTGAGGTTAGGAAAGACTTTCTAAAGAAGGGGTTTTAATTGGGATTTGGAGAAAGTCAGGGGAGCCAAGAGGTAGAAATGTGAAGATATAAGGGACAGCCACAGCAAAATGGCTAGGGCAGAGAGAGGAGAGGCCAGTGTCATTGCATCAAAAAGAATGTGATATGGTTGGGGCGGTGGCAAGGGTGGGGGCAGGTAAGATGTAAGAAGATTCAAAAGGTTAGAGTAAGTAGATTATTCAGGGATTTAGCCAAAACAGAGGATTTTATATTTAATTTTGGAGGTGATAGGAAGAAATTGGAATTAATTGAATGGTTACATGGTAGAACCTATATTTATTAAGCACCATATAGATACATGACACTTGTTAAGTGTTAAGAGACACAGAACTTGTTCTTAAGAAGCTTACTTTCCATGGGGCAGGAAGAGAAGGCATAGCAAATAATGATGATAAGGGAGAGTGAAATCCTTCCAAGATAATGAGACTTTTTCTGATTCTTTTTTTAGGGAAGGAAATGCTATGACTTTTCCCCTCAGTGTTTGTGACAATACTGAACACAGAGAAAGCTATTTAAATGCATAGGAATTCCCTATGATAACCCAAATTCCCCATCCATCATCTATCCATTGACCAATAAGCATTTATTAAGCTCTTACTATGTAGCAGATACTGCACTAAGCATTGGGAATAAAATGAAAGATAATAACATTCTCTTCTTTCTCTTATGTTGTAGGGTAGGTGGAACGTACATAACTACAAAATACATACCTTAAGTCTTACTCTTCTTGCCACTACCACTATTCTCATATTCATTTTGCCTCTTTCATTCCAATTTCAACTATTGCCAGATTTGCCCCGAATGAAGAAAAAAAAATTGGTAGGCTTTGTCTCAGTGGTCAGATCATAATACTGTGATGGAATATGTCAAGGATTCATTTTCTATTATTTTTGGGGAAAGAATGTTGGCATATTATGCCTAGGAGTCCTCCATAGCAAAATTGTAATTTTGGAGTGTGTGCGACAAGATCAGTACTAGAAAGATGGAAAAGTCCCTGGTGTTGTCACCTGAGTTTGAGAGAGATCACAAAATTGAAGTGAATAGTGAAAAAGACCAGTTATTAGATATTGCAATATAGGAACCACCTGCCAGTGGCTGCTGGAGATCTAACTCAGACCTGTAGTATGGATCTCTTCATGTGAGAGTCTGATGATGATACAAAGAGACTGAGAGGCAGTTACATTCTCTGACCTTCCTCCTCTTCCTTCTTCCCTCCAATTTATTTCATTCCCAATCCACTAGGAACATCTTCAAAGGCTGCTTTGCAGCTCCTTCAAGTGTTATGATTCACAGTTGTGGAGGCTCTCTGAGAATTGACCTTGCCCCTTCACTTAGGCATGACCCTTACCAATTAAGTGAGCAAATTTGGGAAATTCAGAATTCAAGATATCCATGGAATGTTGGCAGACCAAGTGAGATCTTACTCAGAAATAGAGTCAGTGAGATCTAAGAAAGCAGCTGAAATGGAAAGTCTAAGGCCAAAGTAGATCAGAATCCACTTCAAGCCATAGCTCACAAGCCCTCACAATGTATTTACTTTTACTAATCAACCAACAAGTACAGCTCAAAGCCTGGGTATTTAGGGAAAGAACTTAGAAAGAGAAGCAATAACAAAACATTTCCCTCACAAACCTTGAGTTTACTTTTCCACAAATAAAAAGTGAAGAGAATGGATATGTGAAAACAACATTCATAGAGCATAAACATTTGGGATGATAGAAGTCCTGTACGGAAAACACACATAAGGAACAAGTGTGGTCAGGGTTCATGTGTGAAAGGAGAATACATGCTTCCTCTGCTTCAAAGCTCCTGGAGTCTTCTGGAGAGGTTGTTGAGCTCCTTTCTGTTGGATCTATTTTCAGTTGGGTATTTTATATCTGCTTCTCTGTATCGAGATCAAATTCCAAAAAGTCTTCAGTCTTAACTGTTACAACAATCCATGTCTTGCTGTCCACTGAAGTTGCTGTGGTTGACAAGCCTTTCCCTTTCAAAGGAGAGCTATATATAACTTTTTCAGCTTTCAGCTGGTCCTCAGTTATATTCTTCAGTGGAGGTACTCTTTAAAAAAATTTTTTTTATTAAAGATTTTTATTTACAAAACATATACATGGGTAATTTTTCAACATTGACCCTTGCAAAGCCTTCTGTTCCAAATTATCCCCTCTTTCCCCACAACCTTTCCCTAAATGGCAGGTAGTCCAATACATGTTAAATATGTTAAAATATATGTTAAATACAATATATGTATACATATTTATACAATTATCTTGCTGCACAAGAAAAATCAGATCAAGAAGGAAAAAAACTGGGAAAGAAAACAAAATGCAAGCAAACAATAACAGAAAGGGTAAGAATGCTATGTTGTGATCTACAACCAGCTCCCAAGGTCCTCTCTTTGGATGTAGATGGCTTTCTTTATCACTGAACAATTGGAATTGGTTTGAATCATCTCATTGTTAAAGAGAACATTGTATAGTCTTGTTGTTGCTGTGTATAATGATCTCCTGGTCCTGTTCATTTCACTCAGCATCAGTTCATATAAGTCTCTCCAGGCTTTTCTGAAATCATCCTGCTGGTAATTTCTTAAAGAACAATAATATTCCACAATATCCATATACCATAACTTATTCAGCCATTCTCCAACTGATGGACATCCATCCATTTTGCCAGTACAAAAAGGGCTTTCACAAACATTTTTGCACATGTGGGTCCCTTTCTTTCCTTTAAGATCTCTTTGGGATATAGGCCCAGTACTAGCACTGCTGGGTCAAAGAGTATGCACAGTTTGATACGTTTTTGAGCATAGTTCCAAATCGCTCTCCAGAATGGCTGGATTCTTTCACAACTCCACCAACAATGTATCAGTGTCCCAGTTTTCCCACATCTGCTCCAACATTTGTCATTATCTTTTCCTGTCATCTTAGCCTATCTGACAGGTGTGTAGTGGTATCTCAGAGTTGCCTTAATTTGCATTTCTCTGGTCAATAGTGATTTAGAGCACCTTTTCATATGACTACAAATAGTTTCAATTTCTTCATCTGAAAATTGTCTGTTCATGTATTTTGACTATTTATCAATTGAAGAATGGCTTGAATTCTTATAAAGTTGAGTCAGTTCTTTATATATTTTAGAAATGAGGCCTTTATCAGAACCTTTGAATGGAAAAATGTTTTCCCAGTTTATTGTCTGCATTAGTTTTGTTTATGCAATAACTTTTAAATTTAATATAATACAAATTATCTAGTATGATCAATCTAGTATGATCTCTAGTTCTTCTTTGATCACAGTTTTTTTCCTCCTCCAAAGATCTGAGAGGTAAACTATCCTATGTTCTTCTAATTTGTTTATAATATCATTCTTTATGTCTAGATCATAAACCCATTTTGACATAATCTTGGTATAGGGTGTTATGTGTGGTCAATGCCTAGTTTCTGTCATACTAGTTTCCAATTTTCCCAGGAGTTTTTGTCAAATAGGGAATTCTGATCCCAAAAGCTGGGGTCTTTGAGTTTGTTAAACGCTAGATTTCTATAGTCATTGACTATTTTGTTCTGTGAACCTAACCTATTAATGGAGGTACGCTTTAATGTTACTATATTTATCCTTCTGGCTAGAGAAACTATTACCAACTCTACTTCCTCAAAAAGAAAAAGAGATGAGGAAATGGCTTTTAACCTCCCCTATCTTCTCCATTCTATTCAAATAAAAAGGACTTGTCTTGATATTGAGAAATCAAAAGACTTGTGCCATTCCCCCCCCCACTTCATACCAGGCACAAATCACAGTCTTTTTTCTCTTCTTTTGAGTCCTTTGACCTGTTGTCCTTGTGCCAGTGTCTCTCTGCCAAGCCTCAGCCTTGGATGACTTCCTCCAGTGGCTGAAGGAGAATAAGTAGAGATAGTGAATATTGGGAGTTATCCAGGGTTGAGAATTGGCAGAGCATGAATAGCAGTAGACAAGGGAGTAAGGGAACCAAAGATGGAAGACAAGGTACAGTTTAATTGATTAACTGTTAGGTTAAGACTTTTAAGGAAGGAAAATGAGAGTCAATAACTTTGTAGAATAGACATGAAAGAAAAGACTAGAGATTATAGTGAGATTGGAGAATAGGTTTATGAATTGCTAGGTAGAAGAAGGGATGGAAACATAAGAGATTATTATTAGAGAAGGGTATTTCAGAGTTCACTCTTGCACCAAAAGCATGGTTATGGGCAAAAATTAGAGCTAAATTATGATGATTCCTATAGATACCAGGTGATAGAATCATATATAAAGAATGGAAAGAGCTCCCGCCAGCCATGAGAATCAGCCTGAATAATTTAGATCTCAGGTTCTTAACTTCTTTTAAAATCATGGGGTATCTTGCTTGTGCTCCTGCTCTTTGTTGCTGTTTGTATAAAATAAAATACATAGAATTACAAAGGAAGCCAATTATACTGAAATCTAGTTATCAAAATATCTTTAAAAAGCAAGTTTGTGGTATTCTGGTTAAGAACCCCTGATTTACATAGGTGGAGTGAATCTCTAGAAAGGAGAGGATTTTGAGTGCCAATGGTTGAAGGATTGTCTAAAATGACAATTCCTTCTTCTTCCTGGCTTAATGTGGTGTAGAGGATTAGAACTGGAGATGGTGATCTAGAATGCAGCAGTTTTTAGATTTCTAAGTATACAAAAAGATGAAATGATGTATGAGTGTGTGTGTGTGTGTGTGTGTGTGTGTGTGTGTGTGTGTGTGTGTAGAAAAAAATGGAAGAAGAGATCAGGATGAAGGGAAATTTGTTAATGATGGGATAAGGCTTTCAGAAAGTTCTCTCATGGCTTGTGAAAGTGATCTAGGTGCCCTGAGGCTCGCCATTCAGGAACTTGGTTAATCGACACTCTGGTCAGGAGTGAAAAGGGAAACCTCTCCCTAACCTCTTAAAGCCAAATTAACTTTCCAGTTAACTAGTGACTTGATCCTTTAAAAAAATATAAACAACACCCCCTCTTCCCTAAAAAAACAAAACAAAAAAACCCCAAAACAACAAAAAACAAGCAAATAAAAAAATCTGTTTCAAGGCAAATTGTTCTGAGAGAGGAAGAAAGGAAAGGGACTCAGGACAGCTGGCTAACATACTTCTGGGGCCTATTGAGCTCTGAAAAGTGAATTTTGCTTGAATATTAGTATCACAAAGTTGAAATCCAAGTATTAAATGATTGCTTTGCAAACTGACTTTGAAAAGAGAAGGGATGCAGAGCCAGGCGTGAGATAATAGTAAACAGAAGCATTTGGTGATTCACCACTGAGAAATGGGGCCTTTCAGGGTCTGGTTTCTGGTGAGAAAGCTTTTAAATAAATACATTCAGGGCAGTGTTTCCTGGCCCCCAGTGGAGCAATCCCTGGGTACTGCCTCTTGCTTTGGGAGGGAAGCAGAATACAAAGCCTGATGGCTGATGTAAGAAAGCTTAGACACAGTCTGCTCCGTGCCCCTAGGGTAATGACTCACCAGCTCCCCCTGTGGCCGGTGCAGAGCTGGAAGGTGGAATATTTGAGAGCCCAATTCCCAGCTCAGTGCCCTGCATGCAGCCAGGCCATTCCAAAACTTCTCGGGTTCCTTTTTCCCACACCTTGGCAACAAATTACCCAACACAGGGATCCCTCAGGGATCAGTGGAAAAAGCTCAGTTTGAAGAATCCTCAATGACAAAGTGCTTTTGGTGACTTAACCCTTTCTCCATCTCTGTTACAGGTTTCCCAAATAAATCAGCACAAGACTACAAAGACAATTCAGATGCTATGACAGCTCTGTGGTACCAATTATATTATGAATCAGGAGAATTATGGACACAGGAACTCTCCAATTATTTGTCCTGATAGAAGGGAGCAATGATGCATAGAATCACCAAAAATATATTTGAGGAGTTTTGTGATAAATTTTGAAAATTCCATCAGAATTAAAATATATCTCCTGCACTGGAAATAAAGAAAATTTCACATCAAATCATGAAACTTTGTTATGGGGGCCTGACTCAGGAAAAGATAGATAGTAATCTAGTTTCCCCATCCCTACTCAAATCCTTTCTGCTCCTCATTCCATGCTGAAGATGGCCAACAGCATATCTCAGACAAATGTAATGCACCAGTCTAAGAGGAAATGTTTCTTCCTATGACCTTTGGAGATTCCTTATTCTTCCCACTTCAAACTTATACTCAAACCTTCTCTGTGGAGATGGGGAAAATAACTGAATATTTTTGTTTAAAGACACTTTTATTTTAGTTCAACCTGAGAGTAGGGGTAGCAAGCTTAGACTTCTTTCTCTTTAAATTGTGTGCAGAACAAAAGGGTGAAGGAACAATTGATATGGTGTTTGCTGGGAGAAATGCCAGGAGTGGAACAGAGCTTTGTAGACAACATTAGTAGATCTGATAGGAGACCTTTGATACTATTAGTTGTGAGTACTTATGAAAAATTATGTTAATATTTGGTTTCCATCATTATTGTATGTTGATTTCATAAAACCATGTTTGAGCACGTTCTGGATAATGGATGATGCTGTCAGGATTTTCCAGTCACCATTACATTTACAAAAATGTAAAAACTGTTTGTTTTACAAATAGTAAAACAAGTATCATGTTTTTTAGCATGATATTTTCATCCATGTTTTCAAAGGCCTTCAATGAGAATGAACATGGCATCAAGGCATGAAAAGGCTACAAGCCAAGACTAAAGTGGAGGAATTGTTGGTGCATGATTTTTTGTTTGCAGATGCAGATGATTGTGTACATAGTGCAGCCTCTGAAGTTGGGATACAACAAAGTATGGGTTGATTCTCTCCTGTTTGTCCTAATTTTAACCAAACGTGTTTGTAATGTTGGATTTAAATAAACAGATCATATTAAGTTATTTTGCTTTAGTCAACAAGAAAATAAGAAAACAATAAAACTCCATTGCTGAATGATTTTTTGAAATCTTATGGGAAAGCAGGACCCACATATCCTTCATGGTGAGAACTTGGAAATCAAAGCCATGGAATGCAGTAATGTGCATATAGTAGGTACTCAACAAATGCTTTCAAGATGATGGTGATGATGATATTGTATCCACTCCTACTTCCCCTAATACTTAGTAGTTGGAACATAAAGACAGCCTGCTATGGAGAAGGCAGCTATAAGTCTGGGAACAGGAATATCACAATCTTCTAGCTGCAGATCTCTCCTCCAAGTTTGGCAATAATTATATCTAGGAGCCCTAGCCAGGAAGCTTTTGCAGATATGGATAATGCTATGCAGAGAAGAGGTTTCTATGTAAACTTTAGCATAAAATTGGTTATTATATAGTTGTTTGTAATAATATATTTTTGTACTCTGATCTGATTTGGGCAGCTAGGTGGATGGGGTGGAATCAGCCAGATCTGAATTCAAATTTGACTTCAGATACTTACTAGCTGTGTGATCCTGGGTAAGTTGCTTAACCCTATTTGCCTCAGTTTCCTCATCTGTAAAATGAACTGGAGAACTGTAAAATGGCAAATCACTCCAGTATCTTTGCCAAGAAAATCCCATATGGGATCATGAAGAGTTGAACACTACTGAACAACAAAAGCAATTATCTATTTAGTGGGAAAGGAAAAATGCCAGTCAATGAACTAAGTGCTTTTCATAAGTACTGTACTGGTCTTCACAACAACTCTGAGAGGTAAATGTTACTATTATTTCCATTTTATAGTTAAGGAAACTGAGGCAGGAGTTAAATGACTTGTCTAGAATCACACAATCCTTAAATGTCTGCATCTGGATTCAAACTAGGGTTTTCCAGACTCCAGTCCATGGAGACATGGTTGAAGCATTGTGCCAGAAAAGGCATCATCATCTTTTATTCAATTCAATTCCACAATTTTTATTTATTCACCTACTATACAAAGTGTCTGAGACTGGGTATACAAAGGCATAAAATCAAATAGATCATTCCTTTCAATGAGCTTATTAGTCTAAAGGACCCAAGAAAAGATAAAATACGTTCAAAGTAATACAGAGTAAATCTGAGAGAAAAAGAATGCTAATAATTAAAGGTGATGTTGCTCATAAAAGCTTCAACTGGAGGTGGTTTTGAACTAAGTTTTGAAGGAATTCTAAAAGGTGGAAGTAAGTATGGAGAAAAAGATCATTAGTGCAAAGGTAGGAGGTGCAGTGGTGTATATAGGAAACAGCTAGTAAGCTAGTTTGACTTGGAATGGTGTGTCAAAGAGAATAATGTGTAGACTGAAATAAAAAAAATGTATATTTTTCTTAGAGTAAAAATTTTAAGTAGAGAGGCAATATGGTTATATCTGTGTTGTAGAAGCAATAGATTGACAACTTTGTGAAGGTTGGACTGGAGAGGAATAACACCAGAGGCAGAGAGACCAAATAGAAGCTGCTGCTATTGAACTGGTGAATAATGATAAGGACTTGAACCAGGGAGAGTACAGAGTAAGGAAATAGATGAGGGAGGTATCGTGGAGCTAAGGTTGATAAGACATGGAAAGAATCCCAGCTCTAGTTTTTAAGTCTCTCAAAAAATTTATATGGATGGGACAGGTAGGTGGCAAGACCCCATGAGTCAGGAGGACCCAAGTTCAAATTCAGCCTCAGACACTAACAATTACTAGCTGGACAAGTCACTTAATCTCCATTACCTTGCAAAAACTAAACAAACACACACACACACACACACACACACACACACACACACACACACACACACACCCCAATTCATATGAAAAAGCTAAAGTAATATGTGTGTTCAACAATGATCCAATCAGACAACTGATTAGATAAGGGATAGGAAGAAGATAGAGTTGAGAATGATTTAGAGATTGTGAACCTGGTTGACTGAAAGGATAGGTGCCTTTGAAAGAAAAAAAGATATTTGGGGGAAGAGATGAGAGTTGTTATTATTTTTTTAAAATATTTAAAAAAAATCTGTTTGGGGACAAGAGTATTTAGTGTAATCTGACCAGTATTTTAATTCAGGCCACCTCAGAAGGGTAACAAGAAAAGAAGACTTTAAAGAGTACAGATTGTATAGGGATGGGTTAATGAACACTTAGAAAATGACAGCATAGCTTTATTAAGAATAGGTCATCCCAGAGTAATCTTATTCCTTTTAAAATAAGATTTCTAGACAGGTGTAGAGATAGTGTACAATTGATAGAATTCTGATCTTGGATTCTGAAGACCTGAGTTCAAATCCCATGTCTGCTAATTACAAGCTGTGTGACCTTAGTCTCTGTCTATTTAATGTCTCTGTGTCTTCAGAATTCCTGGAGTGGCTTGAGAGCCCAAGATAGTTGTGATTTGAATAGTGAGAAGGAATTCCTGTACTGAGAGCTCTCTACGATGATATCACTGATCCTTCCTGCACTTAGTAGATTTGGGTGATGTTGTGTGCATAGTTTATTTGGACAAAGCATTTGATGTAGTTCAATGGGGGGGAAAAAAAAAGAATTGGCCTGGATTCAGAGGACTTGCCTATGATATTTACTACTTGTATGACTGGACAAATCACCTTGCTTCCCTGGACCTCAGTTTCCTCATCTGTAAGATGAGAGGGTGAGACTAGATGTTTTCTGAGGAATTCTGAAGGGATTCTAACAGTATATCTAGGCGGCAAAGTTTCTTAAACAATTCGTATGGAAAAGTTGGATTAAAATGGGTTCATCAGTGGTCCAATCGGATTCAATGCTTAATGGACAGATACAAAGAGTATTGAGTTAACTAGTATTGAGTTAGCTAACACAAGAACATTGATGTTAACTAGGAATATGTGTTTAGTGGAATATGCCAAGAGAGAATCGGCCCTTCCCCCTTTGCAATAACATTCTTATCACTGATTTCCATAAAAGCATGACATGCTTATCTTTTGAAATGGCATAAAGATAGGAAGGATAGCTAACACATTAAATGGCAAAGACAGGGTCCAGAAAGATCTGGAGAGGCTACAGCATTAGGCTAAATTTTTTGAAATGCAATTGAATAGAAATAAATGTAAATTAAACAAAATGCAGATAAGATTTGAAGGGAAGAAGAAAACTGGGGAAAAATTTTTATATCCAAGGGTTCTGATAACAGCCTCATATCTAAAGTAGAGAATTGACTCAAAATTATAAGAATACAACCCATTCTCCAATTTATAAATGGTCAAAGGATATGAACAATTTTCAGGCAAAGAAATTAAGACTATTTCTAGTCATATAAAAAAATGCTCTAAATCACTGTTGATCAGAGAAATGCAAATTAAGACAGCTCTGAGGTACCATTACATACCTTTCAGATTGGCTAAGATGAAAAGGAAAAGATAATGATGAATTTTGGAGAAGATATGGGAAAACTGGTGGGGGAATTATAAACTGATCTAACCATTCTGGAGAGGAATTTGAAACTATGCCCAAAGGGTTATCAAAATGTGCATAACCTTTAATCCAGCAGTGTTTCTACTGGGCTTATATCCCAAAGAGATCATAAACAAGGGAAAAGGACCCACATGTGCAAAAATATTTGTAGCAGACTTTTTGTAGTGACCAGAAACTGGAAACTGAGTAGATGCCCATCCGTTGGAAAATGGCTGAATAAGTTATGATATATGAATGTAATTGAATATTATTATTCTGTAAGAAACAATCAGCAGGATATTTTCAGAGAGTCCTGGAAAGACTTATATGAACTGATACTAAGAGAAGTGAATAGAGCCAAGAGAACATTGTAAACAACAACAAGATTTTACAATGATTAATTCTAACGGACATAGCTGTTTTCAACAATGAGATGATTCAGGAGTTCCAAAGGTCTTGTGATGAAGAGAGTCATCTGCACTCAGAGAGAGAGGACTATAGAGACTGAGTGTGGATCACAGACTAGTATTCTATATAAAGAAAATCACAGATTTTCTTTCTCATTTTTCCCGTTTTGATATGATTTTTCCTGTGCAGCATGATAATGGTGGAAATATGTATAGAAGAATTGCACATGTTTTTATATATTGGATTATTTGCCATCTAGGGGAAGGAGTAAGAAGAAGGGAGGGGGAAAAAAAAAAAAACCTTGGAAAACAAGGTTTTACAAGGATGAATGTTGAAATTATCTATGCATATGTTTTGAAAATAAAAAGCTTTAATAAAAAAGAAAACTATCTTTGCATGGATTTTGAAAATAAAAAACTATTATTTTTATTAAAGCTTTTTATTGATCATCATATAATCTTGTTGTTGCCATATACAATGAGCTCCTGATTCTGCTCATTTCACTTAGCATCAGTTCATGTAAGTCTCTCCAGGTCTCTCTGAAATCATCCTGCTGATCAAAAAAGTATTTTTTAAAAAAGAAATAAATGTAAAATTTTGTATTTAAGTCCAAAATGTCTATGACTCTGTTTCTCTTTCAAACTCTCTCTATCCCTACTTCCTTCACACACACAGAGACACACACACACACACACTCTCTCTTCCTCTCCCTCTCTTCCTCCATATCTCTAACAATCCATCTCTCTCTCCTTCCATTTCTTTTCACCAAGATCTCTTTATTTCCTTTTCTCTTTTCCCTCTCTCCATTTCTTGCTATTTCTCTACTTCTTTTTCCCTCCCTACCTCTGTGTCCCTCCCTTCATGTCTTTCTTCATCCGTCTCTCAATCCCTCTTTTTCTCCATCTCTGTTCTCTCCCTTTCTCTCCAACTCTCTCACACTTCTTATCCTTCCCTTGGCATTTCTTTCTTTAGCTGTGCAGCATAGCTAGCTGTTTCTGTCCTTTACAAAGCCTCTCAGAAAAGATGAACAAAAGATTTTTAGAATTTATAGAGTGATAGCTTTAAAACTTGAAGGGACCTTAGAGATCAATCCAGCCCTCTTGTTTTACAATGAGGAAGCTCAGACCTAGAGAGGGGAAGTGAATTTTTCCAAGGTCACTCAGACAAAGAGCATTGCCTCTATATTATCTTTGTCCTCCAATCCCACGCCATCTCTCTCTTCCACCTATCTACTCCTCCTTCTGTCCCTTCAAAGGCCCATGGGACCCACCTCAAGACCAGCTTGGGAACTGTGAAGGTTCCAGCTCTTGGCTCTAGACTAAACACATCATCTAGAGTTCTAAACAGTCACTCGTCACATAGATTATGGAATTACAGTTCTAAAGATGAAAAGGAGCTTAAAAACTGTGTTCTTTCTTGGACTATCATTATTCTCTTAAGTAATATTACATATGAACTTGTGCATTTGTCTTTTTTTTGGGGGGGGAAAGGGAAGTAGGAGAATGGGAATGAGAGGAAGACCCCCAACTTCAGCATATCTAGATAAAAATTTACAGTGGCATTCTTCTTAGGATTTGGAATAAGAACAGAGAGTGTCGGATGCCCAGAGGTCAGGGAGAATTCTAGCATTGACTTTTGAGAAGTACATGAAGGAAGTAGAGTACAGTTTCCCTTCCTCAGAACTGAACAGGTTAATTCAAGAGTGAGATATGAACTAATGGAGAATGAAGTGAGCAGAACTAGGAAAATAATTTAACTAATGAAAAACAAACACTTTTGAAAGATAAGAACGTTGATCAATGTAAAGACAACCATGATTTCAGAGGACTCACAGAAAAATATATTGTCTACCAACTGAGAAAGAAAGGTATAAGACATACATTTTTGGATGTGACTAATATAGGGAATTTGTTTTAGTTGGCTGTGAATATTTGTTATAATGGTGTTCTTTTGTTTTGTTTTTTTAATTGGAAGTAGGAGGGTGAGGGAGAGAAAAGAAATGCTTGTTAATTGAAAATAATTAAATTAAATTTAAAAAAGACTATAAGATTGGGTCTCAGGTGCAGTTCCAATCAGATGCAATGTAAGCCCCTGGACCACTGAAAGGTAGGTCTACAGGGTCCCATCACATTTCATCACAAATACATGCCAAGGCTAGGCCTTCTTCCCACGGCAAGCTCCAGCTGCTTCAGGGACCCTGGGATTAGTTCCCACCCGTCCAGAGCAATGTCGCCTATTTAGCTGGCTGAGATTCTTATCACTTTTCTTGTTGTGTATATTGAAACATACATCATCTGTTCATTAAAGCATGATGTCAAATTATACTGACTCCAAGCAAACAAGGTTAGCTTGGCTGTGGACGTTAGGATGAATCGATATTACTTTGGGCTACAGAGGGGATTGTGGCAGTAATTCATATCAAGGCTTGGGTTTTATTAGGTAAAGGACTAGAGTGGTATTTGGGGTATATTGTATAATTGCAAAGTTGTGTGGGATAGACTTGAGTCAGTGACTTAAGTCATTAATTCATTCAATCAATAAATATTAAATAAGTGTCTGAAATAAGCATAGCACTCTTTGAGATACTGGATATAAAGAGTTAGAAGATATAATCCTTTTCCTCAAGGAGCTTATAATCTAGTAAGGAAAATATTGTTTATTTGCAAATAACTATAATAGAAGCTGGTGTGTGATTGTGAGTAGAGAGGTATAAACCAAGCATTAAAGAATTCATAGAAAGGAAAGAACTTGGATCTAGGGACTAGGGATGAGAAAGGGATAAGTTAGCCAGAAAGAGTGGCTACCTGGAAGTTCAATTAGCATTGCCATGGATTTTTCTTCACCTTTGGGTTTCTCCAGTCATGAATTTAGATTGCAGTGCATGGGAATGTGTATGAAAGCCTCTGTCTGTCTGTCTGTCTGTCTCTTTCTCTCTGTCTCTTTTTCTGTCTCTATCTCTATTTCCATCTCTGTCTCTTTCTCTGTCTCTCCATCTCTGTCTCCCTTTCTGTCTCTGTCTCTGTCTCTTTCTCTGTTTCTATCTTTCTATCTCTGTCTCTGTCTCTTTTTCTCTCTTCATCTCTGTCTCTCTATCTCTCTGTCTCTTTCTATCTCTGTCTCTGTCTCTCTCTGTTCTTTCTCTCTCTCCATCTCTGTCTCTCTTTCTGTCTCTGTCTCTTTTTCTCTCTCCATCTCTGTCTCTCTTTCTGTCTCTGTCTCTCTATCTCTCTGTCTCTTTCTCTCTCTCCATCTCTGTCTCTCTTTCTGTCTCTGTCTCTCTATCTCTCTGTTTCTGTCTTTCTATCCTTGTCTCTTTCTTTCTCTGTCTCCGTCTCTGACTCTCTCTCTGTCCCTCTGTCTCTTTCTCTGTATATTTGTGTGTGTAATGGAATGTCCTACTTTTATAGACACTAGCAATATGACCCTTGGCAAATCATGTAATCTTTCTCAGCCATAGTTTCCTTATCTGTCAAATGGGGATAATAATCAGACTTCTTTCTTACAGTGTTGTTCTGAAGAATAAATGAGGTAGTATATGTAAAGCACTTTGAAAACCTTAACATGTTACATAATGGTAGTGATGATGATGATGATGATTTATATAAAGTTTACCATGTGCCAAGCACTTTACAAATATTATTTCATTTGATCCTCACAAAAACCCTGGGAGATACGTGCTATTATTAACCTCATTTTACAAAAGAGGAAACAGGCAAACAGAGATTAAGTGACTGGTTCGGGACAGTTGTTCTTTGATCTCAAAGAACACTTTGTTCTTTACTTTTTCTGAGTCAAATTAAAGTATGTCTGACTATGGTTGGTCAGACTGATACAAGCTCAGAGTGTTCTATCACAGGTTGAGCACAAAGAATCCATAGAAACATTGGGGCGAATCTCTAAATGTGGGCATCTTGTGTATTTTGGAGACCACTACACTTCTGCTTGGCGCACACTGTGCTGGGTGGCTGTACACTGACTCCCATGTCATGCAGTTAATTCCAAAGCTCTTCAGAGCGACCTTGAGAACGTCCTTGCATCACTTTATCTGATCACCCTGTGAGTGCTTGTGCTGTGTGAGTTCTCCACAAAATAGTCTTTGAGGCAAGAACTGTGAAGACTCTGTACACGTTTGTAGGTCTGACCAAGGCCTTTGATACTGTCAGTCATGAGAGTTTATGGAAAATCATGTCAGAATTTGGCTGCCTGGAGAAGTTCATCGCATTGCATGTCAGCTTCATGACAGCATGCTTGCCTGGCTTCTGGACAATGGACCGTGCTCTCGAGCTTTCCCAGTCACCAGTGGAGTGAAACAAGGCTGGGTGCTTCCTTTCATGCTTTTTAGCATGATGTTTTCAGCCATGTTGTCAAAGCTCTTCAATGAGAATGAAAATGGCATTAAGGTCAACTACCACACTGATGGCAAATTCTTCAACTTGAAAATGTTATAAGCCAGAACTAAAGTGGAGGGAGTGCTGGTGCATGATGTTTTGTTTGCAGATGGTTATGCTCTCAGTGCAGCCTCTGAAGCTGAGATGCGACAGAGTAGGGAGCAGTTCTCTGTTGCTTGTGCTAATTTTGCCCGGGGTCACATAGGTGGTGAAGGTCTGAGGCTGGATTTGAACTCGAGTCTTGATTCCAGGCCCAGTGCTCCATCCATTGTGTCACCTCCGGATTCCTGCAATTTCCTCCCTACCTTCTGCCATCTGTCTGTGAGAGGGTCACAGGATCTCTCACCTGGAGAGAGCAGGGTGGTGTTGATGCCTGTCAGGGAGGTGATGGAGCCTTTTGAAGTCTGACGGGGGCAGTAGGGCTTTGGAATGGGCCTGGTGGGAGGGAAACATGCCTTTCTCAGTCCCATCTGCAGCCCTCTCCTCTCGGGCTTGGAATGCTGCTCTGTAATTGATTTTTGAAGGTGATGGGATGAGACACCCAGCAGCCTCTTTATTTCCTTTTCAACAGTTTTGTTTTTTTCCCCTGGCTGCTCTGGGCCTCCCATACCACTCAGCAGATTTTTGACTTCCCCTCCCTTTTACCCTCCTAGCCTCCTGTCACTGGCTGAGTCCCCATTTCCTTCTGCTTTCACTTCCCCCACCCCCAGAAAGGTAGTGACTTGCAAATTGGGAGGAGGGGAAGAGAGCTGCAAAAACCCATCTTGGTGGGTTTGACTTTGAGACAGACAGCCCTGCCTCTTCCAATGCCCTCACCCTACATGGCATTTACAAATATTAAAGCAAGGCAAATTCAATTGTGTTTGGAGAATTCTTTGACATCTCTTGAGAGAACTGATGGAACTCTGAAGTGACCCAACACTGGGGCTAGCAAATCATAGTCCTAGGGTATAGATGACTGATATATTGGAGTCATAGAAATAACACTGAATTGGGAAAAATCTATCCATGGTTTAGTTCTGCCACTAATAATGCATCTTCTCTCAAGTCACTTATACTCTCTCAAATCCTGCCTCAGATACTTACTAACTCTATGACTGTGGTTAAATCATGAAAGTCTCTTAAGTTTCAGGGTCCTCATCTGTAAAATAGGAATAATAATAGTACCTAATTCTCAAAGTTGTTATGAAGATCAAAGAATTAAAATGCATAAAGTGCTTGACAAATCTTAAAGTATTTTTATAATTAAAGAAATTTTATAATTAGTAGTAGTAATGTAATAGTAGTAGTAGTGGCGGTGGTAGTAATGGGAGTAGTGATAGTGATGGTAGAAGTGGTAGTAGTGGTAATAGTACTCTTAGTAGTGACAGTAGCAGTAATGGTAAAATGAAGTAAAATGAAGAAGTTAAACTAAATGTTCTTCAAGAGTTCTGTGAGTTCTAACATTCTATTTTCTACCTTCTATTTATCATGAATATCACTGAGGTACCCATCAAGTCTAAAGAGCGCACTGTCTCCTAAAATCCAGGAATCAGACCTTTTTCAGACTTCAGGCCTTTTCTCGTCCCAGTTCAGCAGGGTCAAATCACCACTTTAGCCTGCTCTTTTGTAAATCTGTCTATGGTCCTTTCATTCTTGTTTTTAATAAGTCCCATGAAAGGAGATATTGTGACCGTTTCCTTCCATTACTCAGAATCAGACCTCTCCCCTGAAGAGCATTTCCCTTTTACCAGTAATTACATATATTCAACCCCATTTTCTATCAGAAAGTTGTGGGGTGAAATGGATCCAAATCTATATTAGAAACTATAGACCTGAGTGTGTTTATATGTGCATACGTGTGTGTGTATAACCCAGTTAGGAAATGGGGGTGGTGGAACCCCAGAACAAATACCACTTAATTATTCAAGCAGTGAATATTTAAATAGCTGGGGAAATATATGGGTGTCCAGGTATGGCTGGGCCCATAATGATAACTCTCAGGATATTTGCTTTTACTGGTTAGTTACAATTAAGACAAGGGTGGAGAAATCACTAAACTTACTGTCACCAAGCCAAGCTTGAGTGACAGGAATGAAGTCAAAATCATCTAAATTAGCATCAGTGTCGGGGTTCAACAAATTTGACCTAGTCAAATCCAGGAATAGATAGGAGGGGTCTAAAGATAGTGTTGGAGGCAGTCTTGATTATCCTCAGGATGCAGTGCTTCCTTTTTGTGCTGAAGCCTTCTGGGGCAAAGCCCAAAGCTCAAAGCCTTCCATAGGGACAATGTGGTCACCTGCCTCCCCCGGGCTGCCCTGCTGGCACAGGGTGAGCCCCCCTGGCTCTCTTGCTCTCTCTCTTATCAAAAACCACTGCTTAATCCTAATAGTATAGGGGGCCGCCCCAATTTCATCCAGGAGGTTCAGATTTTAGAGAAAAGAAAGGACATCCTCAAAATGAAAGGCTGGCATCCTCATTAGGGCTCCTGGCAACAGCTGCTGCCTCCCTGACCCACAGATCAACTAATTGCCTTGCCTTATTGAATTAGGTAACAATGGGTTCTTCTGGGGCAGTGATGATTGGATTGACTGCTTACCAGAAGCGCCTGGAAATTACTATACAATGAGCATTTCTGGGCGTATATTGAGAGGAAGCATATTGAAGAGTGTCCCCTAATAAGAATGGACATCAAAGAGTTCTGACTCTACTTTTGTGTGAGAGAATAGTTCTGAGGCAATATCTCTCTCATCTCCAACAATGGTGTACCATCTCCAAAGAAGAGTTGGTATCTTCTGAAAAACCCATCCTTTTTTTTTTTTTTTTCAGCAATGCTTCAACACTCTTTTTTGATCTTTTATCAGTTATTTACCTTTTATCAAAGCAATTTGGCTTGCTCTAGGCCCAGCAGCTTCCCTCCCATAGAAATTATATACTCAGACACAAATATGTAAACCTATGTTGTTTTTATGGGAATTTGGACAGTAGGGAGGGGAAAATGAGCTGTGTGTTTTATCTGTGGTTTATTATGATTTTTGAGGTTTTGTCTTAGGCTGGGGTCAGCTTGTAAAGGGCTTTAAATGACAAAGAGAGTTGCATTTTATCTTAGAGGTAATGCGATAAATGACAATTAATTGCATTTGGAGAAAGTGAGAGGGAAGAGTAGAGGATGACTCTTAAGTTGGGAACTGGGATGACTGGGAGAGAAGGGCAACCCTGGATAAAAGTAGAGAAGTTGGGGGAATTTAGGGGAACAGTACTGGGTTCTGTTTTGGACATATTGAACTTAAGATACCAATGAGCTATATAGGTAACTTTGGAAAGCAGGTAATTAGAAAGAAACAGATATATCTTTAAAGAACCATTGAAATAAAATCAGAGCAACTCCAAAAAATTAGCTTGGGAGGTAAGGAATTGTTTGTCCTTCATTCTCAAAATGGACCATGACATCAGGAAAGATTTGCCATGACATGAAAGTGAATTGGATTTAAACTAGAGAGGATTGTGCAGGGTCCACTGCCGTACTTTCTCCTCTGGAGCCATCTAGGTGGCAAAGCCCAGTCAGTGATATTTAAGTAAATATTTAGTGGAACAAATAAAATACAATAGAACATAGATACCATTAATATGTGGTTTTCTAAGTCAATTATATACAATTTAATTCTTATTTCTTTTGAGTTTGACAAGCACCAAGAAGCTCAGTGACTTACTGAGGATCATGAAGCTGGTATAGGTCAGAGTTGGGTTTTAACCTGGATCTTCGTGGCTCCAAAACCAGCTCTCTATCCACTAAAGTACACTGCTTTTTGGAATTGTTTAGGAAAAAAACTAGAATTGTTTGGGATATTTAGGGACTAATAGATTTATTTTATTTGTAATTCTAATGATCTTACCCTTGAGCACTTTTTTTCTGAATCTATATATTCTGTTTTCCCTTATAAACAAAAGTTGGGGGAAATGCTCATTATCTGGAGTGTATAGGAATGAGAACTGGAAGATAAAGAGTGAAGTGGGTTGTTAGAACTAGGCATCCAGGTATGGCAGAAATAGAGGAAGAAGAAATCAGGGCTCAGGCATGGGTGAGCTCTGAACTCAGGGAATCAATCATTGTAGGAGACCAGAAAGGTCCTGAGCACAGGCTGCCACGATTTGGGGTTCAGTCTCTAGTGAGGTTTAGAAAATAATGCTACGGTCAAGGCTTGGGACTAAAGGGCAGACTCCTGGAACCAGCTCCAAGAGGAAGAACTGCTGTACCTGGACACTGACCCTGGGTCACGATTTATAGCTGAATGTTTTTAAAGCTTCTTCTTCCCAGCTCTAATAAAGAAGTGCCTCGTAAATCTTGAAAAACCCAGTGGCTGTGGTCAACTGGCCAGTATGTCCTTCATTCCACTCCCCACCCCCAACATTGATGGATGCATGAGTACTGTGTTGCCTAGATCTACCTTCCTGCCTGGATGCAGGCTATTGATTCTTGTAAGACTCTTAAGAGAAATTAAACAACTCCAGCTTCTATCCTTTTTAAAAACCAGAGCTGGATTCCCTCTTCAAGCTTATGAGACCATTGGGACACCCTGACTTTATAGGCTCTTATAATGGTTTTGTCAATTGGTTAGTTGAAGAAAATTCTCCCCAAGCTGCTCTTGCTCCCTTTTTCAGAAGAAACTATTATGCAATACTTAAAATAGTCATGGAAAACAACCTCCCCCCCACACCTTAGCTTGTACAGGAATAAAACTAAGCAGACGGACTAAATGAAATTGGACAGTAAGCCTAAAAAGAAAGGCAATGTGTTCTGTTCCTCTTCTTTTATTTCACTCTGAGCTGGGTTTTTATGAGGTAGGAAGAAGAGGGGCAGGAACACATTCTGCCATGGCCAGGGCAAATGGTGGTGCTTCCTGACCATGGTCAGAAAGGGTACCTGAATAGAAGCTCAATATAGAGTCAGGAAGAACCGAGCTAGAATTCTGCCACAGACACCTACCAGCTATAAAAATGACTTAACTTATATTTCAATTTCCCATTTATAAAATGGAGTTAATATAATAGCACTTACCCAGTAAGATTTTTATAAGGATCAAGTTAATGAGATAACATATATAAGGCAATTTGTAAAATTTAAAGAATTATATGATGATGATTGATTCTGATGCTAGTTTTTGCTTTTGCTCAGATAGTTGTCTCCATCAATCAATCAATCAACCAATCAATAAGTATTCATTAAGTGTCTGTTATATGACTGTGCTAGGCCCCAGATTTAGAATGCCTTGCTGCCCTTTTTTTTTTTAAAGTAGTTTGTAGTTCTGAGGCTTTGGTTCTTGCTCTTTCTTAGCTAGTTACTAACTGTATGACTGTGTGACTCTCTCCTAGCTCAAGTATTCTATGGGTCGATGTTATGATTCCCTACTAATTTCTGTGTATCTTTTCATAAAATAACAAAATTTTGGTCTTCAAAGGAATTTCAGAGATCATCTGGTATAAACCTTTCATTTTACAGATTAAGAAAGTGACAACCAATAAGATTAAACATCCTTCAAAGGCTCATACAGTTAGTTACTAAGCAGTCAGGACTAGATCATGTCTTTTTGTACAAAACTTATTTCCTTTAATCAGTTTTTCTCAGTTAACCTCATCTTACTCTGTGGCCTTCCTTGGTAGCTGTTAACATCTACAAAATCTATATTTCATGACAATTACATGTATATAGCACTATAATTTCAATGTTCTCTACATATACAATTAGCCCATTTGGCCCTCACTATAGTCCTGTGAAGTACATGGAGAAAAGACCCTCATATCCATTGGGATAAGGAAAATTAAGGTATAGAGAGATAAAATGACTTACTCAGGAGGACACACTGCTAACAAATAAAAGTCAGGACTTGATTCTGCTTACTAATCTGACTCTCTTTCCTTGGCACTATTATGGCACATTAATTTTATGTTGAATACAGTTGTTCTGCAGTTGTTTGTATGTAGCTATTTTGGGTTCCCCATTTTAAATTCCTTATGGGAAGGAAGAAAATCTTCCTTCTATATTCTCAGAGTAATTCACTCTAAAGTTAAGCACTTTAAAGTGAAGTCTTCATAATGACTCTATAAAACAAGTGATACAAGTACTGTGATCCCCATTTTATAAATGAGGAATCTAAGGAACTTAGTTAAGTGATTTGTCCAGGGTCACAGCTACACTTTTTTTTTTTCCTTTTTAAAAGAGTATTATTGAAAGGTCTGTGTGTGTTCATGAAAACTGTACCCAATGATATGGGATAATTAAACATATAGATAGGTGACTTTCGGGGAGCTCTGGAATCTTGCCCACCCTCTCCAAGGGAGACTGATACCCCATTTGGAGGGAGCCGGAGAAGGGGCAATGAGGCTAGTTTCTGTTCTTCTCTGAGAGAAGATGTCAGAGTAGAATTATATCTATCTGTTCCCTTCAATATTGTTTGTCTAAGGGCATGAATAAAAAGTCACTAACTTTTATGGTCTCTATTTCTTACAGAGTGGAGAGGATAGCTCTTAGCTTACACTCATCAGTTTGACTGCTCTCAACCAAATGCTAGTTACACAAAAGACCATCATAAATAGTGAATAGCAAGTGATCCCATTTATCCAAGCAAATATCAGACAGAAATGGGAGAAGTTATATAGATTAGAACATAACAGAAAATACACAAGAGTGAATTCACTTTTTTGATGGGAGTGAGTTTATTTCAGCTTAATCCAACTGAGAGAGGCCCCAATCTCACCAAAGGAAATTGTTCAAAGTCTCTAAGGAAGCAAGCTTGAAATCAGGCATATGCTGAAGTTGGCTTTCCTTATATATCTGTAGTTGGTACCATAGAGATATTGAAAACATGTCTGTTCTACATCCAAGAAGGAAGAGTTTTCCAAACTTTCCTCATTCTTTCCACCAATCAGGAGTCTCATGTAAAATTCTGTAGGCTTGACTGGAAATCTGTTATATTATGAACTCAATAGACATCGACAAACACAAATATGTAAATACACAAAGAGCAGAACAAAAGAGCATTTTATATGAAACTTTGAGCCTCTATTAGATATAATTAGATTTTTAGGTATATATTAAACCTAACATGAAAATACTAAATCTGCTTTTCTTGTTTGTTTCTCTAAATTTCCTCCTGATTTTTTTTAAGCATTTAAAAATGTTTTACTAACATTCTCTTCTTCTTATATTTTGCATTATGTTTACTCCCTTCCCAATCCTTCATCCTAAAAAAGTGACAAATAAGCATAGTTAAAACAAATTGAAAATTAGCCATATATGAAACTGTATGTCTTATTCTGCATGGGTAGCCTATCACTTCTTTGCCAAGAGATGGGAAACCATTTTTGTCATCAGTTAAATGGAATCATGAAGGGTCAAAGTCTGTGAAAGTAGTTTTCCTTAATGTTATTAGAGGGATTGCAAAAATATTCTAGTTTTATTCACTTCATTTTGTATCAGTTTATTTTAGTCTTTGCAGGTTTCTCTGAATTGGTTCCTCTTGTCTTTTATTATGACACAATATTATCCCATTATATTTATATCACAATTTGTCTAGTTATTCTCTAACTTATGTACCTACTTTGTTCCCAGTTCTTGGCTAAAACATATGGTATCTTTTAATATATCTTGACTTATTTGACATATATGGTTAATATTAGTATGCTGAGCTAAAAGATATGCAAAGTATGTGTAATTTAGTGACATTTTGGGGCATAACTTCAAATTACTTTCCAGAATGGTTAAACCAATTCAGCGCTTCACCAACAGTGTTGTAATACTCCTGTCTTCCCACAAAACCCTCAAACAATTGCTATTTTCCTTTTTTGTCATCACTGACAACCCAATGTGTGTGAGGTAGAATCTCAGAATTGTTCTAATGTGTGTTTCTCTTAATATTAGTAATATTGAGAATTTTGTTTCATTTCTTCTTTTGAAAACAGTCTATTCATATTCCTTGCCAATTTATGTATTAGATAATTGTTCTTATCCTCATATATTTGTATCAATTATTCACATATCTGTATCAGAGAAATTTGCTGCAAAGATTTTTTTGTAGTTCATTATTTCCCTTCTAATGCTAACTTCATTGATTTTGTGTAAAATCTTTTCAATTGTGTAATAAAAATTGTCCATTTTCCTTTTTTCTAATGATTATCTCTATCCCTTATTTGGTCAAGAATTCTTCTCCTATATGTATACTCATCATCTTTTCTCTAATTCTCTAACTTAGGCCATATATATATATTTAGAGCTAATTGTGCCATAGGTGTGAGATATTGGACCTAGACTAGTCAATATTGAAACTGAGCCTGGACCCATGTCTTTTGATTATTCATGCTTCATACTGTATGCACACTAGGTGCTTAATGCTTGTGTTATCAAGAGGAATCACTCATTTTTGAAAACCTCCAGCCAGGTGAAGTTCACATCCAGATGTTACTCTTCCAGTGGACCCACCTGCTTCTTCAGGTGCTGTATATCTGACAAATTTCTGATGAATAAAGAGTATCATCAGATCTCTTGGGTCAGGGACAGCCACATCTTAGAGGACTGGCTAAAAGAGGTCTTCAGGAAGTCATCATGCAGAGATAGATTAGAAATGACTGAAAAGAAACATGGTTTAATTCTTAATACTTAATTCTGGTAGGAGGAGGACAAGGGTGATCAATGTACAAGTGATATGAAAAATATACCCAAAATAGGCATGAAGTGGATGGTTGTCTGGTTCCAGACAAGCAAGGTAAGGTGAAAAGCTCCCATACTCATGATCCTCTCTGCTGCTGGAGTTGTGGATGCTTGCAATGACCTTATAGAAGAGTGTTTACAGACTAGTCTTTTTCTTCAATTCCCCAAAGCATTTACTTTGTACACCTGTGTAAGTCTGCAGGACATTAAGTAGGAAGGAATAGTAACAGAATAGGGGTTTGTCCCAGGATAGTTTCTATCTGAATGCCATTGAATAAAAAAGGAATGATTTTTTTTCAACCACAATAATAATTCCATTTTTATAATAGAATAAGTATATCCATTTCGTCCACTAAGGTTCTGATCAGATATTTTCTCTCTCTCTCTCTCTCTCTCTCTCTCTCTCTCTCTCTCTCTCTCTCTCTCTCTCTTTCAGAATATCTCTCTCTCTCTGTCTCTCTCTTCCTCTCTCTCTCTCTTTGTCTCTCTTCCTCTCTCTCTTTCTCCCTCTCTCTCTGTCTCTCTCTGTCTCTCTGTCTCTCTCTCTCTGTCTCTGTCTCTCTCTGTCTCTCTGTCTCTCTGTCTCTCTCTCTCTCTCTCTCTCTCTCTCTCTCTCTCTCTCTCCTCTCTCTCTCTGTCTGTCTCTCTGTCTGTCTCTGTCTGTCTCTGTCTGTCTCTGTCTGTCTCTCTGTCTCTCTCTGTCTCTCTCTGTCTCTGTCTCTCTCTGTCTCTCTCTCTCTCTCTCTCTCTCTCTCTCTCTCTCTCTCTCTCTCTCTCTCTCTCTGTGTGTGTGTGTGTGTGTGTGTGTGTGTGTGTGTGTGTGTGTGTGTATTAGGGGACAGGGGGAGGCCCTGAGTTTTTCTGATGCTATCCCAGTGGAACACAAGCTATAGTTGTTCCTAGCTGAAAAATCTGGCTTAGTGATAGATTGTATGCTTGTCATCTGAGAACCATTCCTACTTAAACCAAGAAAGGCTCATCATCAGGGTGGCTGCAAGGAGATGAATTTTCGGCCACAGTAACTTTTGAAGATTGTCTACCAAATTGAAGATGGATTTCAATCTGCGTCATCAGTGGAGGGAGTACTCACACCGATGAAAGCAGAGAGCCTTGAAGATGAAGTAATAAAGGTGCATTTGGGGGTGCAGAGTGCTTTGCATTCATTATTCCAATTGACAAGGACCTAGCCCTTCTAGCCTCCAGGCCATTGTGCTCTCCCTCCTGCCATCTCAGCTGTCTCCCTTGTCATCCTTCTCTTCCCCAGGCTAAATAATAATAATTATAGAACCATAGATTTAATAATGATGATGATATTAGCAGCTGACATTTATCTGGCACTTTCAGGTTTGTGAAGCAATTTCCATACATGATCTTGTTTGATCTTCACAACAAACCTGTGAAATAAGTGCTTTCTTAATTCCCAATTTCCAAATAAGGAAATTGAGACCCAGAGAGGCCAAAGGGATTTCACCCAAATGACATGGCTAGTAAGGAACAGAGATTGGAATTGGAGCCTAAATCAATCTTCTAACTCTGAATCCAGAATTTTTCCCCTACAGTATACTTCCTCTATTGCGTGTGACTACCCAAAAGATGAAGGCTGCTAGGTGGCTCAGTGGACAGAGTCAGGAGCTGAGTTCAAATTGGACTTCAGACATTTATTCGATCTGGCAATTTTTGCTTGCCATAATTCACTGGAGAAGGAAATGGGAAATCACTCTAATGTTTTTGCCAAGAAAACTTCCATGCACGGTACAGGCCATGGGCTCAAAAATAATTGGACACAACCAAAAACAGCAACAAGCCCAAAAGATACATGAATAAAAAAGATCAGAAAATAAAATAGAAATTTTAAAAAAGTATAGAGAATAACATGAAGATCATTGGAAAACACAGAGAAGCAGGGGGGCTTTGAAAAATCACATGTGGTGGCTAATATGTCCTATCTCTCAGGTTTCTCGAGATTAAATTAGATCATATTTGCAAAATCCATGGCACATAGTAGGTGCTAAACATATGCTAACTATAATGAGAATTAAAACTGTAATGAGGATTATGATGATATGATGCTGCTGAGATAGAACCAGGTGTTCCTGACTGTCCATTATGTCACTCTGTCTCTACCTCTGATAATAATTAACTAATGGATGTGTTCATGTAGCATTTTAGGAGTGATCCTAGTTTGCTTTTTATGTGTGTAACAATTGGGATTAAGTGAATTGTCCAGGATCACACAGTAGAAAATGTTAAGTGACTGAGGTTAGATTTGAACCCAAGTCCTCCTGACTCCAGGACTGGTACTCTACCCATTACACCATTGGCTACCCTCTGAGTTTGTTTTTAACCTGCATACTAGCTTAGGTTTACACAATAACCTTAAGGAACAGGGAGGATAGCTATTACCATTCTTGCGTACCAACCCTAAGCTAGTAGGGAGGATTCACTTATTTTCCCAGAGGAAGCAGAGGGAGGGAGCAACATTGTCCTTGATGCTGAATGTTTCATGAAAGTGTGCCCAGCCTCCTGTGAGATATCACTGTGGTACCTTTTCGTGGTGGATTCGTCCATCCTGGAAGGATCATAGATCTTGATTTGGAAGGGACGTCACCAACCATCCACCCCAACTCTTTTATTTTACAGATGAAGAATTGTCCATGTTATATAAGTAGTAAGCACTGGAGTTTTCAACTTAGGTTCTCTGCCTCCTGGGACTATATGCTCTTTCCCCTGAGCCAAGAATCAGGAAATCAAGGGGCCCTGTACCAGAGCTCTGGGGTTCAATTTTCAAAATACTTTATAAATTCGCTGGTCGTATTTTTTTCCTAATGGAGGAGAGGATGGAATAGGGAGAAGAAAGGCCCTCCCTTCCCAGGAGATACCACAAAGCCCTTTAGCTAAGACAAGCAAGAAGGTAGCTAAGATCAGTCAAATGAATCCAGGATCAAAAAGCCCCCTATCTCTCCAGAGTACCCAGGAAAGCTGAGGTGGAGTGAACTTCCTCTCTGCTCTGCCCTGAGTGATCAGTTGACAAAATACATCTGGAGAAGGAGGAGGCCTCTGTGATCAGCTGTCATCTCCCCTAAACACCCCTGATGTATTTTCTCTCTTCATTACCCACGAGGTGTCAAAGCTTCTCCTGCATGAATACAATCTGACATTTGCTTCCCAGACATGGGGAAACCAATCCTAGAGCCATGCCCAGCGTGCTAGGGGAACAGTAGAACTCTGTCTCACCTCTATGAAGAAAAGGATGAGGAAAAGAAGGAGGTGAGGCAGGAGGAAAAGTATAGGAATAGCAATAAGTAGAACTGAAGGAGTATAAAAAGAGGAGAAGGAGGAAGAGAGAGAAAAAGAGAAAGAAGAGGAGACGTGGAAAGAAGCTGACCAGTCCTTTCTCTACAAGTAACTCTCTAGCCCCAAGTTTTTCTATAAAGTTGGGTTAAGCTAACTTTGCCTTATGTTCAACTAGTGATTTCCATAAAGTTGTATTTTTCATTTCCCCCAGACATAAAGTACCACACAATCATTCTTAAACATACATAAGTTGACTGGGTCTGTATTCTTTCTTCATAGTTTTTCCATCCTGGAAGTAATGTTTTTCTGAAACCTTAATGGAGTCTTTTGCAATTCTGATTGTGGATTTTTATACAACCTTACACTTCTTAAGATCTGAAAGGATCCCCAGAGATCAGCTTGTGTGCCTTCTCTGGCTTAGTAGTAATTAAACTAGTATCTGTGGTTTCTTAAAGATTTCTAGGAGAGTCATTTTACATTCACATTGCAGGATCTGGCAATCCTAATACGACTCAAGCGCTTGCTGTTGCTTATAGAAAACAATCTAGACTTCTTATCCTGGTATTTAAGACCCTCTCCAATTTGACCACAGCTTACCTTTGTGGTCCCCCATTTCCCTCCAAATGAATCCCCTACTCCAGGAAAACTAATTCATGCACTTTCCCCTTTCCCTCATTAGGAACAATAATAACAGTGGGCATTTATTCTTTATTTTTTTTCCAGCATGTGTAGTACTTTGACTCACAAAACAGGACTCTATGAATTGTGGTCCTTAACTATAATAGAATAGTACCATGTCATAAGAAATAGCAAATATGAAGAATTGAGAAAAGCATGAAAAAACATATCAATTGAATCAGAGTAAGGTAAGTGGGACCAGGAAATCAATCCCCAAAATGAATGGACAATGTAAATACAAAGAATATATGTACGTAATCTGGATGAGAAAATGCACCCTTCTCTTTTGAAGGAATGGGGTGGGGTTTGGGGAGCCTATGGATATGGAATACTGAATATACTGCCAGATTTGGTTAAAACAATGGTTAGTTTTGGCAAACTTTTTCTTTTCTCCCTGTTTTTCTTTTTTAAAATTACTTATTATAAAGGATAGTAATCTCCTTGAAAAGTATATTTGATTGAAAAACAAAGGTTATGGGGCAGCTAGGTGGTGGAATGGATAGAGCACCAGTCCTGAAGTCAGGAGAACCCGAGTTCAAATGTGACCTCAGACACTTAACACTTCCTAGCTGTGTGACCCTGGGCAAGTCATTTAACCCCAATTGCCTCCCCCCCAAATTTTTTTAAAAAAAGGAAAACAAAGGTTACTTCCTAAAGAAGAACATTTTTAAAAATGCAGCTTTCTCTTTAAAAAAATTTTTTTTACAGTGATTGGCAGCCTTGGAGTATGAATGAGAAAGAATTAATAATCACTTTCTCTTTATTTCTCTTTATTATAAAGATTTTACTGGATTGGTGAAGACAGAAGAATATATTAAGAAATGAATACGATAGAACAAAAGAAGCACCAATTTTTAAAAATGATCTTTGGAAAATTCTTACTGGTGTCTAATCTATACCAGTCTTTGTTCCAAGGTGGGAAAAGGAACAAGTATTTATTGCGTGCCTATATGTGCTAGGCACTTTACATTATTATTTCATTTGATTCTTACAATGTTCTGGGAAGTGGGTCCTATTATTATCCCCATTTAACAGTTGAGAAAATTGAGGCAGGCAGAGGTTAAGTGATTTGCCCAGATCTGCCTGAAGCTGTATCTGAACTCAGGTTTTCCTGACTACAGACCCAGCATTCTGTCTATTCACCTTGCTGCTTATATGTGAGTTTGAATCTTTCCCATTCCCCCCCCTTGAGAATACACCATTTCTAGCATTTGACTTCAGAAATCTTAAAGTTGAAAGAGACCCATCCCAATCTCCCTTCATATGCCAGAGTCCTCCATAGAATCCATGACAGATAGTCCCGCCACTTCCTCTTCACTCTGTCCAGTGACAGAGGTTTCTCCTCCCAACATTCCAGTCAGGATCTTATTACTGGGTCTCTGCTCACTGGACCTTTAAGAAAGTCAGCATTCATTTATTGTGCATTCAATAAACAGTAATAATGTGTAAAACACTAGGGATTCCAGACTGACAAAGGCCCAATGCCCCTCCTCAAGATGCTAATAGTCTAAAAGAGGGAACAAGAATTTCACAAAGGGCTGCAAGAGTGACTGAGTCCCACAGAAAAGATGGCTTCCTTTTAAGATGGCAACAGGAAGGAGGTGAATCTGTGGGCTCAATGCTGGGCAAGCTTTCTCTCCCCTCTGAAAGTGTTTTGGGGTCTCAGGGGCTGATTGAGTTACAGCAGGCTATCTTGTAAGCCATTATCCCAGTGGAGTAATCCCCACCCCTCCCACCCCCACCCCAGCCTCTCCATTTGATCTGCTTGGGGATAGAAGAGATAATCAAATGGTTTTGGCTAATATTGTATGCATGCATAATTAGGCAGCAGAAATTACCATCTGGGCTCAGAGCACTTGTTTCAATACCCAGGCTCTGGGTAAGGAGTTGGTAGGAGAGAATGAAGGCCTCCTGCCATCCCTCTCCATACCTCTTTCCAATATCTATATTGGATAGGAAGCCTGTTATCGGAGCCTGCAGGCCATGGTATGAGGGGGTCCGGATCCCTGGGAAGGTCAGTGGTGCACTGAGCAGTAACAAGGAGCAGGTGGCAGAGGGAATCTTAACTTTTGCCAGTTTCTCTGTTTCCCTCTCCCACACAGTAGGCATGGCATTGCTGGGTAGGTGGGTTGCCCTAGGTGCAGGGTGTCAGGGCTGAACGAGCAGCCTTCTAGAGAGGAAGCCAAGAGCAGGCCCAAGGTTTCTCAGAGTGCTGACAGGGGCTGGTGAGATGCCATCTGCCCCACCCCTCAGGCAAAGCTCTGCCATCTCTTGGCTGTCAGAGCCTCCCTGCGGGTGACAGTGACACAGTCATATGCTTGGCCAGGTCTGGCTGACATTTGCCCACAGCCGTGCTCTCTCTGCCATTGGATTTTCCCCTTCTTAATACTCAGGGTTCTGGCAGAGTTGGTGCAGAGAAGTCTGGGAATGCTTTGGATCCAAGCCTGGGGGCATTTAATTAGCTGTTGCATTTTTGCACGGGGAGGGTCCCCAAACTGGGAGGACTAGTCTAGCTCTGTGTAGCACCTGGTGCAGTTTTTATGTGTGTAAATCAAATTATCCTCTTTCTTTGTAAATCAAGGAAGTGGGATGTGATCATCTCTAAGGTCATTTCTAGCCAGGGAAATTCTATGATTCTGTGAATTAGCTGAGGTTACATGTGTTCAGACTGAACCTCACTTTGGTAAGCTCAGCCCCTGTGACTTTTCCCCAGTTCCCTTTCATAGGAGGCTATAGTTGGATCCCTACGGATAGTGATTTCTGGAGCTTCTCGACTATCATGGCACACTGGGACTGTCTACATTTTGCCTGCTTTCTTAGAGGAGTCTGAGCCCCTGCACTCCTCAGAGACCATTAGCTTTGAGAGAAGTGGTCTCATCATTAATTCCCAATCTTTCCATCCTTTCCCCTTCTCACCCAGTTCAAAATTCAGATGCTCTTAAGAATCCAGTGCTATCCAACCTGCTCATACTTGGATTCTAAGTTAGTGCCCCTGAGCTGGTTTCTTGGAACCTCTCAAAGGTATCCCTCTTATCTTTTGTGAGTGATGTTAACCAGGGTCCAGTCAGCCTAGCCTGCCCTCATCTCATCCCACTGATGGCAGGGAGGAGTGGGGGATGACTTCTTGAACACAGAGGCCTTTTCTAAAGATTTCCTCTGAACTAAGTGTTCAATTAGTGAGAAAAAAAAGGAGGGCTGTGAAACTGGCCCAAACCCATAGTCAAGGCAAATTCCCTGATGACTGATGATTATGAAACAGGTTGGAAGTGAGCTTGCATTTTGTTTTTAAAAAAAATTCTCCTTTCTCCTGTACAGTCTGTCAGAACTCCGAAGCAAGAAAGAGCCCCTCAAGAGAACAAAGGGAGCTTTGAAAATCTTTCTCCTGCCACCCCCCTTTCAAACACTTATCTGAAAGGACATCTTTTCCCCCTTAGTTGCTGCAATCATAAAAGCACAGGTGATAAACTGCCTCTTCGTAATCATCAATTGTGAGGTGAGTTTATTTTTTTTAAACAGGAATTGCAGCAGCAGCAAGAGAGATCAGTCTAGACCAGTGCTTCATGCCCATCCCTCTTACCAGAAAGGGAAAAGGGGAGGAGGAGGAGAAAGAGGGACAGAAAAGAGAGCACAAGTAAGTGGGCAAATGAGAGAGAATGAACTTTATTTAGTGACAACTTTTATCTCTGGGTCTTGTGGCTGTGGAAATGTCAAGTTACTCTGGATAGCATTTCCTTTGACAGCTGCAGCTGTCTAGATGCATCTCTAGATGAGAGGGTATTGGTCTTAAGTCTGCTGAACCCCAAGGGATAGAGATGAGAGGAGGATTTAAAGATGCATCTGAGATATCTTCCCACCCCAGAAGTCAGAGAGGAGGTCTCTGTAGGCTTGCCTGGGTCCCTGGTGAGAGGAATGTCCATAGGAATGGGATAGGCACTATCATCAGAATGACCTTGAAAGGTCATATCTCCCATTCATTCTCTTACCTTCACATGGGAGGACTCCCAAAAATATCCTAACAGATAATCTTGTCTGATTTCCAAAGCACTTCAGATCAAGAGATTCTTTCTTTGGGATGTAACTGAAGCTACAGTGGATAGAGAACTAGACTAAAAATTGTGATAGCCTTGAATTCAAATTTTGCCTCAAACTAACTATATGACCTGGACTCAAACACTGCACCAAAGTTTCTTCATCTACAAACTGAGGGGTTGTAGATACAAAAGACATCTACCTTACAGAGTTGTAAGCATCAAATGAGATAAAAAAAATACATAGAAAGTGTTTTGAAAACCCTAAAAAGATCTGTAGAGATATTAGCTATAATTATAGTTATTGAAGGGGTGGGAAGGTGGAGGTATGGAGGGAAATACAACTTTCTATTTCAGAGCATCATGTTTACTACCTCTGTCTGTTTCAGTTTCCTCCTGAATAAAATGGAGATAATAATACTCTTCTTTTAGAGTTTATTGGGAGAATCAAAATGAGATAATATTTGTATTCATCACTTCATCACTTTCTACCTGGTTGCTTACCTAGACTTCTCCATTGTCTTAGAATCATCTTTCTTTAAGATCAAATCAACTTTGGAACTCACAGCTATTCAGTATCCCCTGGCCCTGGAAAGGAGGTCTAGGCAGATGCACCATTTTTCAGCTAGTTGCAGAACTTCATTATGTCTGAACGCTAAGTACCCCATTTCATCTTCTTTTTATATGTTTTCTTCCCTGCCCCATAGATTGTAAGTTCCTTGAAGGCAGGGGGTGGTTTTCTTTGTTTGTTTTTGTTTTGTTTTGTTTTGTTTTGTTTTGTTTTTGTCTTTCTGTGGTATTTCCAGCACTTTGCTGACTGCTTGACACACAGCAGGCAATTAAAATGCACATGTTTTGACTGACTTTTGAAAATTGAGACATTGTCCAAATCTCACATTTCCCCTGGTTTTCCAAAGATGACTGACAGCAGCTCAAGAATCACATTACCCAGTTCCTCTAGTCCTCAGGTACAGAGTTGACTAGATACATTTCATTAGTTTCAAAAAATTAAGCCCTTCACAAAGAAATCCTTGATCCAGACTCAGAAAGCCTTTGATGTCCTAAGATCATAGAATTTAGAGGTTGGAGAGAATTTAGAGATCATCTCATCTAGTATCTTTTCATTTTATGGTTGGGGAAATTGAGGCTTGGAGAGAGGAATCAATTTTCCCAAAGTCTTACAGACTTATTGTGATGATCTGGGTTATGAGTCTCTGTCTTCAAACACCTTATTTATTTCCTATAACCCTTTTTCTCTAGCCCTCTCTTTTTAACCTTCTTGAGCCTGACCTGCCTTTCCCTTCTTATTCTAAATCACCTGCTAGTAGGGATGCTCAGCCTTCTTTTTTCCCCAGCACCTGGTTCAGGAGGAGGGAATTCCCAGTTCTGCCTACTCTAGGCTCAGGTGCATGTAAGACTCTCATTTCTTTACAGGATTGTGTTAATTGCTTCACAATGCACCTGTGTTCTGAAAGCCCTTCCTCCTCACTACTATTAACTAATTGCACTGTAGCAGACTCTTAAGACCCACATTTACATAGAGGAATAGCAATAGCTCCAGCCTCACTTATTTCCAGGAGTCACGCTTTGTGCACGCTATCTGGCACTTATTACTTAGGAAGTATTTAATACTTGCTTGTTGATTGATGGAATGATTTCTAAAGTTTCCTAAGCCCTTCCCTTAGGAAAAGACAACATTTTCTCATACTCCCAGGCAGCCTTATTAGATGTCAGGACTTTAGAATTCTGCACTCACAGTAATCTTAGGACAGAAAGAGACTTAGTTGAACCCCTCACTTGACAGAGATAAAAAGCAAGACACAGAGAAAGGAAACGATGCACCCAAGATCACCCAGAAAAGTCAGGATGAATAACAGCTTACATTTATGTAGGTATAAAATGTTTTACATGTACATAGAGGGACTTTTATTGTTAGACAATGGTGCTAAACTTAAATAAAAATGGGATCATTGAATCATATATTATAAGAATCTCTGTAGGTCACACATAGAAAGCCACATAGTAACATTGTCTGTGTCCTATTGCATTTTTATTTGTTATGTTAAATATTTTCCAATTACATTTTTATCTGATTCTGCTCACACTTGAGATTGTTGTCCATGGAGGTCTATTTGACACCTGTGATGCAGTGGAAAGAATGTTGGACTAGGAGTCCAGAAGATCTGAATTTTTTTTAAATTTAATTTTTTGGGTTACATTTTTAAGTTCCAACTATCTCCCTATCTCCCTCCCCACCATTTGACACAGATACACACACTGACATACACATTTAAAACCATATTATGCCTATTTCTATTTATCTTTCTCTGGAGGTAAATAGTACCTTTCTTCATAGGTCTTTGAGTATTTTCAGAACAACCTAGTTATTCATAGATGTTCTTCAAATACTATTATTGTTACTATATACAACGTTCTCTTGGTTCTGCTCATTTCATTCTTCCTTATTTCATGCAAGATTTTGCATGTTTTTCTAAAATAACCATATGATCATTTCTTCCAGCATAATAGTATTCTATCACAATCAAATATCAGAACTTGCTTAGCATTCTCTAAATAATGGGAATGCCCTCATTTTTCAGTTCTTGGCCCCATAAAGAAAGCTGCTGTGAATATTTTAGAACATTTAGGTTCTTTAGCTTTGTCACTGATCACCTTGGAAACAGTCCTAATCGTAGTGTTCCTAGGTCAAAAGATATATCCAGCTTTATAACTCTTTGGGTATGGAAGACCTGAATTCAAAACCTATCTTGTAAGTAGCTTGTAAGTACACTAGCCGTGTGACTCTAGGAGAGTTACTTAATATCTTCCAGCCTCAGTTTCCTCAATTAAAAATGGGAATGATAATAGCATATACATTATAGGGTTGTTGTAAGGATCAAATGAGTTAATAAATGTAAAGTATATTAGAAACCTTAAAGCGCTATATAAATACAGACTACTATTATTTTTTAATTTCATCTGCTCTCCAAACTCCCAAGCCCGCATTTTCTCTCCATCACACAGCTGCCTCTATTGTATTGGCTGATGCTTCCTGGATTCTTCATCATCATTATTCCCTTCTCCTATCCATTTGTAACACATCCTTTCTAACTCGTCTGTCATATCCATTATCTCATTTGTTCCTCAGAACAGCCCTGTGAGGTTGGTAAGGCAGGTATTACTATCCCCATTTAACAGATGGTCATCATCATTGCCATACATATTAATTAAGTGTCTTTCTCTGCCTGTGGTGATGTATGTGTATAAGAACTGGTTATAAAGCAAGATAAGCATTCATGGAGAATGACACTTCAAGGCTCCCTGTTTTAGAGGTCACACGCTCACACAGAGAAAACAACAACAAAAATAACAACCAATGATGCTTGAAATCGCCCAGGAACAGAATGAGGGATCAAGCATCCCTGGTGCCCTGCCTGCCACTGGAATTGTAGCAGGGATGCTCCCAGTGGGCCTCAGAAAGTCGAAGCTTCTCTTAATCAACAAACCACTTTTATTCAACCACCTAAAGTTATAGTGTACACTTGTGCAATCTAAGACCTTAAGTATAAATGATTAATAGCAGAATAGTGACTTTTCCTAAGGAAATTCCTATCTGGACTGAACTTCATTGAAAAGGATGAAAAAAGGAAGATAATGAAACCAAGAAAAGACATTTCATTAGGAGTAACAATAACTTACATTTACCCGGCTGGGGATCCTGTGCCATACTTGAACGAGCAGTGAATCTGCATAAAGTTTCTGTGAGTTCTCCTTTTCTCTCTCAGGCTGCTTTTCTCTTGGGCTAGACCAACATCCCCACAGCTGTAGGAAAGGCTGAGAAGGGAAACAATGGAGTAGCCTGCACAGCTTTCCAATAGTGGAAACAACCATTGCTTTGAGGTTAGAAGACCTGGGTTTGCCTCATGGCTCAGACCTGTTCCCTCACTCTGTGTCCCTCCACTCCACATCAGTCCTGTATCACCAACTGTGTGCTAAATAGTGCCATCTGATGGCTTGTTGGTACCTCAGATCTTACCTCTTCTAAACAAGGCTCAAGATGGTTTCCACTAAACTTTTTTCTTCTATTTCCCTACTCTATAATACTGTTATCCACTATTTTATCACTCAGGGTAAAATCCTGGAGTCATTTTTGAGTCTTCTCTCTCCCTCATCCACCGTATCCAACAGATGTTGAGTCTTACCAAGCTCACACTCACAACCCCTTTTTCCCATTTAACACATTCACCCTCCTGTTTCCAGGATCCATCACTACTCCTCTGGACTATTATAACTGACATCCTGTAACTGGCCTCTTTGACTGTTTCTCTGTCCAGTCCCTCCCCATCCCTGAGAAGGGATTTGTACATTTCTAAATGTAAAGTTTCTAGTGTAAAATACAAACTCCTAAATTTTGTTCAGATACTAATCTACCTTTCTCAACTTATTTTATATTACTTTTTATTCCCATACTCCATGTGTGAGCAAAAAGGGCCGACTCACTAGCTCCTGAATGAACATTCCATCTTTTTCCTTAGTAGCTTTTGAGAAGCCTCTCATTGTGCATGGGATTCCATGATTTGCAGAATATTTTAACTTCTTATTTTGTAAGAAGTTTCTACCAAACTTTGCTTGCTCCTTTCCCGGGTGTAAGAACTTTCTCCTCACTTAATTCACCTCATGCTTTGTTTAACCACATTGGAGTTCCCTTACTAGTGGTTTCCTGGAAGCAGGGACCATCCCTTTCCTTATCTTAGTGCCTGGCATAATGCTTTGCTCATGGTCGGCACTTAACAAATACTTGTTGAATCTAATTGAATTTGTACAATAACCTCTAAGGTCCCTTCCAGCTCTAGATCTATGATCCTATAAATAATAATAAGACCAGAAGTAAGATAAAGAGCTTTACAAATTGGTCTCCCTCCAACTCACAGAGTCATAGCAATTAAGTCAATGTTCTGTGCTTTGGGCTGGGTTGTTACTAACCTACCATAGGAGACTGAGAAAAGTTAAATACCTTTCTGGCATCCCCTTAGCTACAGAGACTAAGTACTGGGAGGGGGAGAGGGTTGGGAGACCCCCCCCCCCACAAACAATGTTTACTTATAATGTTACAAGATTTAGAATGTATTTGGTTTTTGCTTTTAGTTAACAATTATCCGTGGGCATGGGATCCAGGAGAAGGGAGCTCAATGTGGAAACATGTGTGGAATATGGAGAACAAATTCCTTAGAAATGGAGATTATTCTGTTTTCCTCGAAGGGGGAGAATTCAGATCTACAGGTCACAAGGAGGCAGTTTGGGTTCAATGTAGGGAAAGACTTTCCAAGATTGTAGTTTTTAGACAAAGGGATTGACGGTTTCATAGGTAATGAGATTCCAGTTACTGCAGGTATGTAAGTGGTGGCGAGGGCGGAGGTGGGGGTTGGGTTGTGGGGAGGGGGGGGAAGGCTTTCTGGAAATACTGTGCTGGGATGAATTAGGAGATGGATCAGGTGAGCTTTAGGTGTGCTCCATCCCTGAGATTCCATGATTCCGGGAACTCTGGGTAACTTGAGGCTGGAGGGGTGGGAAGCCTGACCTCAGCTGTGCTTCCTTCTTGAAGTTCTTCAGCATCAGGGGATACACGGGCAGCCTGCAACACTCGGGCTTCTTCTCCCCCACAATTTTTCCTTATGGAACTCAGCCAGCCCCCCTGCGCCCTCTGGAGGCCTTTTAGAATATCTCCGGTGCCTCGTGCCCCCCTTCCACCTGCAATAACTTCTCAGAGGTATCCCTTCCCCCGGGGACTGAGGACTCCCTGGGATATCCGCCCCGGCATCCTTAGAACTGCGGCCCGTGCAGGGATGCGTGCAGGGATGCGTGCAAGGATGCGGCTCACAGGGATGCTGAATCTCAGCCTGGGAGTTCTGAGAAACAGGGAGCAAGGGAACTCACCAAGTTTGTCATCCACACAGGGAGGCCCATAGCATTGGGCTAAGGAGGTGAATCACAGAGTAAGTTAAAGCTCTCCCACTGATCAGGGAAGGGTTTGTCCTTGAGTTTAATTCCGCCCTGGGGGGAGATAGGGAGACCCTGTCCCTAAAACAATAACAATAAGCAAAAAACCCCGGGCTACCTAGGGAGAGAAATGATTCCAAGGGTGATCATCTAGTGAGGAAAGGAGAGGAAGAATCAACCTCTGGGAACTAGACCCAGTGAAAGACTCAGGCAAATCATCCCATCATTCTGGATCCTGGGCTCTGTCTGTGTCTCTCTCTGTGTGTCTCTCTGTGTCTCTGCCTCTCTCTCTCTCTATCCCTGTCTCTTTCTCTAAATTGTAGTCACTGCAAACAGAAAGAAAGATCATATGAGGAGTTTCATAAGCTTCCATACCCTCCTCTGAAGACCAAGGAGATGAGGGAGTAGGGAAGGCATAGATAGACCTAGGGAGAAGGGGGGCAGGCAGAAGAATACTGAAGCAGGGACACTGAGCTGCATTTGTTTGTGTTGGGGGGAGGAAAAAATGAATTGGAGGAAGATAGAGAGGTGGGTAGAGAAAGATCCATGGATGGAAAAGACTGGACAATACCTAAATTTTACCGAAGCATCCCAGTGGGTTTATTCCCTTCTAGATGTTTTCCTGGCTTTGAGATTAACTATCATTCTTTTACCCAAATGGCTCGAGCTGCTGTTTCAAAAGTAACAACCACTCATTTGCATTGTATTTGCATCTCATTTGAATAAAACTCATTTAATGTCCCCAAATCACTGAGATGTCTCCTAAGCCTCCGATTTTTTTTCCTCTCTGTAGTACCTCTCTCCTCTCCAAACTCTCATTCTTATCCTTCTCACCTCACTCTGAACTGACTTAGTTGAACTATAAGCCCTCTGCAAATGGACTTGTGACTGATTCTACCTCCCGGGCTGAATCTGCACCAGATATGGTCCCAGGAGCTCTCCGTTTGGCTCCAGTGGGCAGAGAACCAGACAAGAGAAATAAAACCCAAGAGTGGGCAAGAGGCAATTTCAGTGTCTCAGCAATGTAAAATCTCTCCCTCCTCTGGATCCCACGCTCCCAAGGACCTCTGCTTGAAAGAAGTCTCCCTGATTGTGAGGGGAAGGGTGGGGCCTGCCTGCAGCCAAACAACTGGCAGAAACAAGGGAGAAGGAGCTGTATGCATTAGCTGCCAAGCTGGTTTATGACACCCCCGGGAAGAAAAGGAAAACAATTAAAGAATTGATAGTTTTGCTTTATTCTGCAACCTGCGGGCATCTAGGGAGATCTGCTTCGGGGAAGAATTGTGTCGGTACTCCGGAGCGATGCTCTCTTCCTGGGAGTCCTAGTCTTGGAAACTGAGATTGAAATGAGCCTAGGAGGAAGAGAGGAAAACAAATGAAACAAACGCCTGTGTGGTTCTATCTGAGATCAGTACTCCCTCTGGCCCCTGCCTAACTAGATTAGAGTCCTAGCAGGAACACAGGTGAGCTCTGGAGCCAGTGGCTGCTGCTGCTGTTGCTATTCTTGCATTCACTTTGTTCTCCTCCCAAGACTTGGAGTTCCTCCTTGACTAAGTAAGTGCAATAATCCTTCTAAGCTTGACTCTCTCTCCTGACTTTAGACAGACTCATGGAATCACAGAGCTGAAAGGGACCTTAAAGGTCATCTCTTTGAAACCCTTCTTTTATAGAGGAGGACATGTACCTCCCCTCTTCCAGAGCTAAAGTAATTCCCCCAAAGTCTTGCAACTATTTAAGCAGCTCAGTGCCATAGTGGACAGATTGTCCCACCTGAAGTCATGAACACATCTTCCTAAATTCAAATCTGGCCTCAGACACTTAGCAGCTATTCTAGCTGATTCTAGACAGTTAAAACCTGTGAGCCTCAGTTGCCTCATCTGTAAAAATGAGACAGTTAAAACCTGTTAGCCTCAGTTGCTCCATCTGTAAAAATGAATTGGAAAAGGCAGACAATTCCAGCATTTTTATCAAGTAAACCCTAAATGGAGTGTAGAAGAGGATATTTGTGGACCTTCCACCTCCTTCCACCCATTTTAGGGTCTTTCTTCATTTCTCCATATTTGTTCATTTGAGTCATGTTTGATCTTTATAATTTTATGATTCACTTATATTGTTTACAATTTTATTAGTTCAACAATGACAAAGAGCAACATGTAGCCTTTAAGTCATTGAAGTGGGAGAGGACTTTGTGGCTGTGATCTTCTTAGAGGCAACTCATGGTACAATGAATAGAACACTGAACCTGAAGTCAAGAAGACTAGATTTCAAATGAGATAATATTTGTAAAAGTGCTTAGTCTAGTGCCTGACAGTAGGTGCTAAATAAATGATTGTTTCCTTTGACCACACTATTCTGCTTATTCATCAGGCCTGGAATACATAACATTTATTGTTTATGTATTAGGAAAATAAAGAGAGATGAGGTTTATAGTCACAAACAACGATACTTTGTAACTAGTTGTGTAACATTTTATATGATAAAATATCAAGGAGCTGTGCTTTTTGTCAGCAATATTTAGAAGATAAATTTTAGGCATTTGTCTTATGTTAGGGAAGGTAATTTACATTACTTGCCTATGGTCAACCTAGCTAGTAAGATCCAGGGTATAGATTTGGACTAAAGTATTTGAAATCCAGGAATGTACCCATTATTTTGCACTGTCCATGATATATGTAAGCCATTAGACTGCCTTTTCTGTAGAGAAACAATAACAATCTTAACCTCCTTCATACCCCTTAGTAGAGGGCCTTACATGTAATTGTTATTCAGTAAATACTATTTGGTTGATTTGATTGATTGAGCCAGCTTCTTTCCAGGTCCCATTCATTTACCTAAGGAAACATTGAGACAGCCCCTGAATTGGTGTCCTTACATCAGTTGCCAAAGTGATTCTCCTAAAGTCTCGGTATTACCATGTTAGTCACCCAGTCAATTAACTATAGTGATTCTCTATTGCCTTTGAAATCAGAGCTTTGGCATTTAAGCTCTTCCCACCTTACCTTTACTGGCTAATTATATATTGCTTTCCTTCCCAAGCTCTATTATCTAGGTAAACTAGGCCTTCTTTGCTTACCTGTGGCACTCCATCTTCCATTTCCATGTTTTAGCATTGGCTATTATTCCTCCAAACTTAGAATGTGCTTTCCCCTCTTTTTTATCTATTTCAGTTTCCACTTTTCTTCAAAGCTCAATTACAGTGCTACCTTCTACAGGAAACCCATGAAACTCCCACTGCTCTTGTTCTTCTCCATCCAAATGATATCAGTTTTGTGTATATTCTGTATATGTGTGCATACATGTGCACACATACACACATGCACATACACGTGTATCTGTACATGTGTGTATTTCCCTCAATAGAATAGAATGTGTTCAGTGTAGTCTTTAGCTCATTGTAGGTACCAGTCGATTGACTGATTGATATTTCATGACTGTGTTTACTGAGAGACTTCCTTCCCACCTGGCTGTCTTTTCTACTCCCTGACTTTTAGGGGTGCACCAGAGTGAGGGGACCTGAGCACTGCGGAGCAGAGAAGAGGCTGGAATCAGTCTTGGGGCTGAGAAGGGAGGTGGGAGTGAAGTAGCAGCTTCCCATCGGTGCCCCGTGTTTCTCTGGCACGGGGTGTGAGCGAGCCCCCTCCTCACCTGCCGAGCAAGCCTGAATGGCTGTCAGGCACTGCTCATTATGTGAGTATAATGGGAGCCGAGTGACACCGAATATCTGTTCTCTCTCCGCTATTACACTTGTCTCTCTCTCTCTTCCTCTCACAGGTGAACTAAGGGGTCTGATTGCCTGTGTGTCGGATCTCTCCATAACAACCAGGCAAACGAGACAATCCTGCTGCTCAGATCTGCTTGGCACCTGCCTCCCAGGAAACCTTGGAAACAGGGCTCCACCTTTCCCTAGCAGCATCTTGGAGGTAGCTTTCAGGGTGCAAAAGCTGCCTCTCTTTAGGATCCCACTTTTCCTCTCCTAGGGAGACTGTTTCTATTGAATACAGCACAATATATCATAATGCATTGGAAGGTGTTTCCTCCTCTTGGAGTCGAGAAGAGCTGGGTTTGAATTATGATTCAGGCACATACTAGCTAGATCACTCTGGGTAAGTCATATAAACCTCTCTCCAAATTCATTTCCTCATCTATAACATGGGAGTAATATGTGAGCTATTGTGAAGTTGAAAAATAGTTTTTCTCTTCCTTTTTTCTAGAGAGGTTAATTGTGTATCTAAGGAGAGAGGTTCTAGGGAAAGGACTGACTGGCTGAGAAGGAGAAAAATCAAAGAATTAAACATTAAGTTCATTTTGGGGCTCAAATGCCATCATTTTTGTTATTAATGAATACTTTCTCCTGGGAGAAAAAAAAAATCATTTTACTTTCTTTGTACTAATCACATTTTCTCCTCCTCTTCCTTCTTCTTCCTCCTCCTTCTCCCTTCTCTTCCTCTTCCTCCTCCTTTTTTTTTCTTTTTCCCCTCCTTCTCCTCTTCTTCCTCCTCTTTCTTCTCCTTATTTTTCTCCTCCTCTTCTTTTCCTTCTCCTCCTCTTCTTCCTGCTTCTCCTTCTTTTTAAAGGCCTGATATTTTTTGTTTTTGCATTACCTATAATTCCCAATCTCTAACACCCTACCCCTCCCCTTCCACAAGAGTGATCCCTTATAACAAAGATTTTTAAAAGAAGGAAAAAGAGCTAAATAAAATTAGCCAACACATAGTAAAAGTCTACAGTGTCATGCAGTGTTGAACACTCATAGCATCACAACTCCCCAAAGGAAGGAAATGCTTTCTTGTAGTGCTTTGGGTCTTCCCTTCGTTATTATAATCTTATAGCATTTAATCAATCAACAGGCTTTTATTACTAAGCATCTACTATGTGCTCTGTGTTAAGCACCAGGGAGAAAAAGAAAAAAAAATCTACTCTTGAGGAGTTCACAGTCTAATGGGGGAAACAATAGGCAGACAAAATTATTTCATTATTATTGATCTTTCATGTATATTATTGTAGTCACTGTATATGCTGTTTTCTTGGTTCTGCTTTATTTCATTTTGCATCAGTTTGTAAGGGAGGGAGTCTGAGATAGGGGCAAGGAGGAAATCCACTCCAGGCAAAGAGGGAGTGTGTCCCAGGGATAGGGGATTGTCTGTGCAAAGGCACAGAGATGGAAAGAGCTGTGTGTGAGGGGCAGAGACAAAGCCAGTGTATGGGAGGAAAAATAAAGATAGGTTGGGGCCCAGTGTTGGAATATTTGCCACTATAGACTATCCTTTCCACTCAGATTTTCTCTTATCTTTGGATTGTCGTGTCCTGGTTCTTCTCTTATTTGTCTGAATGAATAAATACTCCTACTAAAAATTAAAGAGATGTTTAGATTATGTCCTAGAGGCAATAGGAAATTACTGGAATTGATTAAGTAGGGGAATTGCATAGTCAGATATTTGCTTAAGGGAAATTACTCTGATGGCAGTTTGAAGGGTGGTTGGAGTAGTGAGAGATTTGAGTCAGGGACACTAATTAGGAAGCTGTTGCAATAATTTAGATGAAAGCTTTGGGTAGCTTCATGAGTAGAGAGAAGTGATTGTGAGAGTGGTTGTTGACTGTGAGAGATTATTTAGGAGTAAAGATGGTAAGATTTGACTTGTGAATATAGCATATCTGAGTGAGGAAGGAAATTGGAAGTAAATCCCAAGATGGTAGCTCTGGAATGATCTCTGAGAGAAAAAAGGCATTCATTCAAAAACATTTATTAAGCACTTACTATGGAAAGATCATTGTTCCAGGCCCAGAGGAAGAAATAGATTTGAATTGTAGAACACATAATCTATCTTGAGATAATCCCAATGTAGCCATTAGTAACTAGCATGAGATTCTGAAATATTCTTTTATCTAGCCTCCATCTGGCCTGGCTAGCACATGCTCTACTATCATGTTTTAGGAGCAAAACTGGTAAAAGACTCCCCAGTCCCTGATTCTTTTTACCTGCTAGTTCATCTTAACATTTAATGTTCACCTCCAGCAGCCAATGCTTTTACCCACCATGACTTCTATGCTTGTAAGGCTTCAAACAGATTGATTGCCTCATGGCTCAGATTTCCACCCTAAGAAAATTTACTTGATTACAGGACTGTAGGCATCTTATGTATAACAGTCAATCTAACAATTAAATTCAGAAGTCACACTCACATATGGTTCCCATCAATCATAAAGTAAGGGCCAGTTCTTTGCTGGGACCTGTTCTATTTGGCCCCAGAAAAGCAGATCAATGGGGTGGAAACAAGGAAGGAAGGAAGGAAGGAAGGAAGGAAGGAAGGAAGGAAGGAAGGAAGGAAGGAAGGAAGGAAGGAAGGGAAGAAGGAAAGGAAAGAAAGAAAGAAAGAAAGAAAGAAAGAAAGAAAGAAGAAAGAAAGAAAAAAAGAAAGAAAGAAAGAAAGAAAGAAAGAAAGAAAGAAAGAAGAAAGAAAAGAAAGAAGAAGAAAAGGAAAGGAAAAGAAAGGAAAGAAAGAAAGAAAGAAAGAAAGGGAAAAGAAAGAAAGAAAGAAAGAAAAAAAAAGAAAGAAGAAGGAAGAAAAAAGAAAAGAAGAAAGAAAAAGAAAAAGAAAAGAAAGAAAGAAAAAGAAAGAAAGAAGAAAGAAAGAAAGAAAGAAAGAAGAAAGAAAAGAAAGAAAGAAAGAAAGAAAGAAAAGAAGAAAGAAAAAAAAAGAAAGAAAAGAAAAAAAGGAAAGGAAAGGAAGAAAGGAAGAAAGAAAGAAAGAAAAAAAGAAAGAAAGAAAGAAGAAAGAAAGAAAAAGAAAAAAAAAAGAAGAAGAAGAAAAAGGAAAGGAAAGAAGAAAGAAAGAAAGAAAGAAAGAAAGAAAAGAAAGAAAAAAAAAGAAGAAGAAAGAAAGAAAGAAAAAAGAAGAAAAAGAAAGGAAGGAAGAAAGGAAGAAAGAAAGAAAAAGAAAGAAAGAAAAAGAAGAAGAAGGAAGAAAGAAGGAAAGGAAAGGAAGAAAGAAAAAGAAAGAAAAAAAAAAGAAAGAAAAGGAAGAAGAAGAAAGAAGGAAGGAAGGAATAAAGAAAGAAAGAAAGAAAGAAAGAAAGAAAGAAAAAGGAAGGAAGGAAGGAAAGAAGGAAGAAAGGAGAAAAGAAAGAAAGAAAGAAAGAAGAAAGGAAAGAAGAGAAAGAAAGAAAGAAAGAAAAGAAAGAAAGAAAGAAAGAAAGAAAGAAAGAAAGAAAGAAGAAGAAGAAAGAAAGAAAGAAGAAAGAAGAAAAAGAAAGAAGGAAGGAAGGAAGGAAGGAAGGAAGGAAGGAAGGAAGGAAGGAAGAAAGGAAGGAAGGAAGGAAGGAAGGAAGGAAGGAAAGAAGGAAGGGAGGAAGGGAGGGAGGGAGGGAGGGAGGGAGGGGAGGGAGGAAGGAAGGGAGGAAGGAGGGAGGAAGAAGGAAAGGAAAAGAAGGAAGGAAGGAAGGAAAGGAAAGGAAGAAGGAAAGGAAGGAAGGAAGGAAGGAAGGAAGAAGGAAGGAAGGAAGGAAGGAAGGAAGGAAGGAAGGAAGGAAGGAAGGAAGGAAGGAAGGAAGGAAGGAAGGAAGCAAAGAAAAAAAGGAAGGAAGGTCAGAAAGAAAGAAGGCACCCAAAGCCTGAAACAAGTCTTTTGAACAATTAGAATTCATCCCAAAGTGGAATCTGTTGGGGCAGCTAGGTGGCGCCATAGCATACAGAAGACTGGGCTCATCTTCTTGAGTTCAACTATGGCTTTAGATACTTGCTGTTTGACTTGGAGCAAGACACTTAGCCCTTTCTGCCTCAGTTTTCTCATCTATAAAATGGGCTGGAGAAGGAAATGGCAAAACATTCCAGTATCTTCACCAAGAAGATCTCAAATGGGGTCACAAAGAGTTGTACATGCCTAAAAAAATGATTCAAAAATGTGAAAAATAAGCATACTTTATTATTTCTCACTGTTCAAGTTTCTGGCAGTCCTTTAATTTCCCTTTAGTGCTATTCGAGGGTAGTGGTGTGAAACAATTATTTATCAAAAATGGGTAACTAGTTAGCACAGATTTTGTGCCTGGTCTGGAGTCAGGAAAATTCATCTCCATGAGTTCGAATAAAACCTCAGACACTTATTAGCTGAAGTCACTTAAACCTGTTGCCTCAGTTTCCTCATCTGTAAAATAATCTGGAAAAGGAAAATGGCAAATCACTCCAGTATCTCTCTCGAGGAAAAGAGGGATTATGAAGAGTTGAACACAACTGAGAAAACAACAGAAGAGTAATATGGGCTGCCTTGGTAGGTAAGGGGTTCTGTTTTATAAAAAGTCAGAGAGAGCCTGGATGACTACTTGTCACATGTTATAATGGGGAAATTTCTTCAGAGTACAATTTGGACTTGAAGCCATTGACTACTAGTCAGTGGATGATCCCTTCTAACTATAAAATCCTATGTTTCTATGACTTTAGAGTAGGGGTTCTTAACTTAGGGTCTATGAACATGATTTTTTTAAAAAAATTGATAACTATATTTTCAATAGAATTTATTTCCTCTATAATGCAAGGTATTCTATTTTGTACACTTAAATTTTTTTTTGATAAATATTCCATGGATTTTACCAGACTGCCAAAGGAGTCTCTGATACAAAAGGGTAAGAACCAATGGATTCAAGGTATATTTCAAACTCATGTCCCTTGCTCCCATTTTACAGATAAAGAAGCTGAGGAAGCTAAAGAGAGGAGACAACAAATCTGAGATTACACAGAACCAGAATGAAAGCACAGTATTCTTTCCAAAAGAACGGATGGTGCCTGAATGCAGAGCAAAACATACTATTTTCACTTTTTAAATTTTTTTTCATGACTTTTTCTTTTGGTCTGTTTCTGTTTTTCACAATATGACTAATATGGAAATATGTTTTACATGATTGCACAAATATAACCTATATTAAATTGCTTACCATCTTAGGGAAAAAGGAGGGGAGTGAGAAAAGGAGAAAATTTGGAACTCAAAATTTTTTCAAATAATAAGTGTTAAACTTGTCTTTATGTGTAATTGGAAAAAATAATATACATTTTTAAAAGAAAAAAAATGTTCTTTCCAAGGCAGTAAATCAGGCTAGGATTTCTGCATAAGGGCTAAGGGGGATATAGTAAAAGAGTCATCAGGACCAAATGGATTTTTAAGGAAAGGCTTTGAGGGGGAGGTGAGGGGTGAGAAGCTACGGTAGAGAGGAAGGAACAGGTTGAAGGGAGACATGGCTGATTGGCTTCAGGTTGAATCTGGACTTTGGATGCTGACAGGATGGAGAAAATGAAATCATGGGTGTGAAAGTGCTTTGTTGTATACTGTGTACATGTGCATAAGATCATTGCCATTATTCCTTTCTTTCACTTTCTTTGCCATTGGCTCTTGCCTCTTAGGTAATTAGACAGCTGTCCTAGCTTAAGAAAAGTGTCAGATGGGAAATGATTAGGATTCTAGGGAGGGAATAGGAACTAAGGAAAGATCTCCTTTTGTCCCCTTTCCTGTTGTCTTTAATTCTTGCTGCACATTGTACTAAAAACAAAAAAATAAACTCCTTTGGCGGTAGTGGTGGAGGTGGTGGGGAGGGGTCCTTGTGTGTGTATGTGATTCCACTTGCAGATCAGGCCAATCTTTGGACCCTTCCCGAGGCCAAAAATGAGAAAATAGAGAACTTTTGTGCACAAATGGCTCATAGGGTTTTCTGCCACTAGAATCTGCCTTTTTCTCCACTTACTGTCTCTAGGTCATGGAGGAGAATAGATTGAAGAGGAAGAAGAGCAGGAAGAAGAAGAGGAGGGGATTTCTTGGCTATTCTTGTGGGGCTGTGCTTGCTCCCCACCATGTGTGTAACTGCATAAATCATCAAGTTGTATTGCTCAGCGATTGCCATGGAAACTTGTTCAGGTTACCAGGGATGCAAGATCCAAACAAGAGTAAAAGATCAAATACTTCTGGCCAGTAGAGGAATTCAGGGGTAGGGAAGGAAGAGATCACTTCTTCCCCCTAGTCCCTTCCTCTCTAAACCTCCTTTTCCCCTTACAAAGAAAGCTTTTATTGTTCTCTCTCACCCCTCCACCAGAAACTAAGGTTTTCCATACCCAGCATCTTTCAAATATAGTCAGTATCCTTCTATGTCTTTTTTTCAAAGAGAGCCCTTTTGAGACTATGACAACCTGTGTCCTTTTCCCTGGCTTTAGCTCTATCTTCAGCAAAAAATTATTTGCTTTTACTGCCTTTTTTGAATGTGATCAGCAGGGCCTCTAGGTGACTTTTTCTGAGCAAGAGGCATATGTGAAAGGTATAAAATTATGGTAATTCTGAATTTAAAAGGAAAGTCAATGGTGCCTGCCAGGGCTGGTGCCCATCTTAAGAACTCAACAGAACTTATCAGCCAGTTGGGTCTGTATCCATAAAGTTGGAGCTGAAGGTATCTTAGAACCCCTGTCTTTGATAGATGAAAATCTGAGCCCCAAAGATGATAAGTGACTTGGATGCCAGAGGTAGAAGCAGCAAAACTAGACTCAAATTTCAATGTTTTGACTCTATTTGTTCAGTCATGTCCAATTCTTTGTGACCCCATGGGATTTTCTTGTCAGAGATACTGGAATGATTTGCCAATTCCTTATCTAGTTCATTTTACAGATGAGGAAACTGAGGCAAACAGGCTTAAGTGACTTGCTTAGGATCTGAGACCAGATTTGAACTTAGGATTCCTTGTATCCAGATTCAGTATTCTATCCACTGTATTACCTCGCTGACTCCAGTGCTTTTTCCTTTATATTCTGCTGCTTTCTGGTTGTGGCAACTCTTTTTGGAACTCTGCTACTCTCCTGACAGCTCTGAAATTTGTATAAATATGTTTCTAATAACCCAGTAGTATTTGTTTAAAATAAACTAACTCTCCCTCTGAGGTAGCTGGGAAGAGGGCTAGTTAAGCAGAGTTTAGAAGGCATAATTTAAAGGTCTCTTGGCAGACCTGTGCACCATGGCTGGGGAAGGGCATAAATCTCAAACACTGTGCCAGCTTTCTGAGGCACGGCTCAGCTCATAGTCTTATGGAATAGACAGGACCAAAGGATCTTTGGATAGCAGATATAGAATTGGGTTGGCACTTAGGAATTAAAGGATGATGATTATGATAATGATTTATCCACTGAGCCACCTGGATACCTAGGATTATAGAATCCTATATCCAGGCCTGGAAGGGACCTTAGAAGGTAGCTCATTGAACAGCCTCATTTCACAAGGAAGGTAGCTGAAGTCAAGAGAGAGAGGTACAGTCACCTGCCCAAGTCTTTAAGTAGTAAATAAAAGAAGGAGATTTGAACCCAAGGCCTCTGACTCCATACCTCTCTTTCTGCCATGTCAGATTGCCTCCCCAATTATTTAGTCTCATCCTCTCATTTTTACAAATGGGAAAACTGAAGCTCAGAGAGAACAGATTTGTCCAAAATCACAAAGCAAGTTAGTGGCAGAACCTAGATCAGAAAGAATGAAAACAAAATCTCTTGCTTTTCAATCTGGCACTATTTTTCATGCTGAGTTATATCAAAACAAACAAACAAAGGCTAAATTGATTAATTAGATAATGACTAATAATCAAATATGAAAAAACCTATGCTTTCTTCAGGGGAATATTCCCAGTGTGGGAGTTCCATCTATCAAAAATATTAACAAAAACTGTCTTTGACATAGGAAGTGAGTTCCAGGGCACATAGAGCTTAAGTGAGTTGCCTAAGCTTGCAAAACCAGTAAATTTTATAGGCAAGGGTTGAATTGAAGTCTACCTGACTTAAGTCCAACTATTCAATCCATAGCACCATGATATTTCTATAAAATGATAACTTAGAATTACATGATACTTTCTGGTTTATAAAATCTTTATATATATATATTCTTTCATTTATGCCTTATAACAATTCTGTACAGTAGGTAGTGCTGCCCCATTTTATAGGTAAAAAAACTGAGTGTTACAGAAATATAGTAACTTGTCTAAGAGGCAAGTCCTCCAGAGAGAGGAAAGTACCAAGCTGGCAACCCTGAGAATTTACCCAAGCCTTTCCCCACTGTGTGCACTCAAATTCTTACTACCAGATTCCCTGCAAAGGAACTTCAAGATCTCATCCATGCTGCAATCTGCCGCCTGTTGATATATGCACTCCATATGCTGTATAAGGTAGACTTGTTATGCTTCTTCCTCCAGATCCCAGTGGCAGTGCTGCACAGGGCCATCTCTAGTCCTCTTATCTATCTCTTGCCATTGGACCCAAATGGTTCTGGAGGGAGAAGTGAGGCAGGGGACCTTGCACAGGTCTCCCTTACTTATATCTAATTCCCTTGCATTTCCTGGTACCACCCTCCTGATATCATGGTTCTCTTTGAGAATGAAGGACAAATAACAAGTGGCAGTGCTCATTGGAGGTTTTAAGGTTACTGGGTCCATTCCTGACCTAGGGTACAGAAGACAAAGAGAGATAAAGTCTTGCTCCTGGTGAGGTCTGGGCCCCTTCCTCCCCAGCCAGCCCAGGATTTAGCAGTGGCCAGAAGGACCAAACAGCTCCTTGTCCAGACTGTGGGTATAAGCAAATCCTTTCTTGTCTATCTGATCCAGCCAGCCGATCAATATGGATTCCTTCAGCAGTCCTGGGCTACAGCAGTGTGATTAGCTGTCCCTTTCATCCAGCCAGATTTTCCTTATCTGGTGCCATTGTTGGGCCCAAGTACATCCATGCTTTGCAACATGACCTTCCCAGTGGGTGGAGGAAGGGGAACTACAATGGGGCACCAGGATGGCAGCCAGACAGTCGTAATAATGATTCTCAATTATATAATGCTTTAAGGTTTGCAAAGTATTTTAGTTAAAATGTTGTTTTGCTCCTCATCTCTCTTCTGGAAAGAAGATACTATTTTTATTCCCATTTTAGAAATGAAGCAATTGAGGCTCAAAGAGACTAATGGACTTACCCATGATTACTCAATTACTTATCGATTCCAACTTTGTGTTTCCCTAGAAGCAGTATGTTGTCATTTCAATAGCATCTGATTCTTCATGACCCCATTTGGGATTTTCTTGGCACAAACACTGGAGGGGTTTACCATTTCCTTCTTCTGCTTATTTTACAGATGGGAAAACTGAGGCAAACAGGGTGATGTGACTTGCCCAGGGTCACACAGCTAGGAAATGTCTGAGGTTGGATTTGAACTCAGATCTTCCTGACTCTAGACTGGTACTTTATTCCATGTACTGCCTAGCTGCTTAAAGAAGCAACATGGTACAGTAGATTAATGGCTCCAGAATTGAAGGACTTGTATTCAAACCTCACTACACGCTACTTACTACCGGTGTTGGACAAATCCCTTAACCTTCCTCAGCCCCTTATTTCTCATCTGTAAAATAAAAGGCTTGAATTAGATGATCTTTAAGGTCGCTTCCAGCCACAGACTCTTTGGGGTACTCTGCCTTGCCTGGTAGTCTCTTTTCCTCTACCATATTACGAGATCACAAGTCATTTTATGAAGTCTTTGTTGCTATTGCAAGGTCAGCAGGGTAAGCAATAAGATGAATAAATGCATTTAAAGAGCCCAGAGTCCAAGGCAGTAATGGAGGCCAGCTGGAATTGTTTACCTTGGGTACTTGCATATTTTAACACCCCGCAATCTCTCCAGCGTCTCTCTCCTCTTCCTTCTCTCCTGATGCTGCTTTAATGAGAGTTTATATTATCCTGCGATGGTGTGTAAGTCTATTTACAACCCGAGTGTCTTTGGTGTGTGTGAGAGATGCTCCAGCCCCAGATTAGTTAAATTGGAAATAAATTGGTTGTTAAATAAAAACCCTCTCCGGAATGTGACAGTGATGAATGAGGGATTCTTCTGGGACAAGGGGAGGTGGGGCCCACATTGAAACAACAGGCCTGAGCTGCACCCAGAAGAAACTTGAGTGGGGTGGGAGTTCCCTCCTGGTCCAAGGATAAGGAGGGGGTCCTGGTGCCATGAACGAGGGAGAAGGAAAGGCAAAGGAATAAGCAGGTTTAGGACCATTGGGCAAGAATTACAGACAAACAGCCCAGTGGGAGACAATGTAGTAAAATGGAAAAAGTATCATTGCTAGAATCAGAGGACCTGAGCCCTAAATAAGTGAAATTTATCTCTTAGCTCTAAATTCATGATAGTAGAAAACTGTCATATTCTGGCTGGAACCAAAATGCCCATATTTGAGTACCTCCCTGCTCCCCTATTCTCTACTTATAGCCAGTGTGACTATGAACTTTACCTATGTGGACCTCAGTTTCCTCATCTGTAAAATAAGGATATTACTATTTGTTTTCCTCACAGCGTTTTCCTGAGGAAGGGCTTTATAAACTAGAAAGTGCTATATGAATATAAACTAGCAATCATTTACTCAATTAACTGAACATTTATTGTCTTCTTTGTTCCAGGCACTTTGCATAGGGATTAAAAAATATTTAAGTGAGGCAGTCCCTGCCCTTAATGAAAGAAAGAAATACAGGACATTTTAAAAATATAGACAGCAATTTATAGGGTTACAAAAAACTGGAAGAAGGAGGAGATGGAGCTTGATGGAAACACTGAAAGACCCTCGGGAAAGAGATAAAAAATAAGAACATTCCAAGCTAGGACATGGGGTCATACTGAAGGTGGGATGTTCTGTGTGAGAAAGAGCAGGTCAATCAGTTTAGACTACAATGGAGACTATGTGAGGGGATGTAATACATAATCACCCTGAAGAAGCCAGAGTTCAGCTGTCAAGGATTTGAAATAAATAGCAAACAGCAGAGACTCAATATTACCTTAGAGGCTATGGGGTATCGCTAGAACTTTTTGAATAGGCAAGTTCCATGGTCAGATTGGTGCTTTGGGTATGTGAACTTGGCATTTGGGTGGAGGATGGACTGGAGAAGGGAGAGGCTGGATACAGGGCAGGCCCATTATGAGACTACTGCAATAATCTAGATAGGAGTGTGCTGGAGCCAGCTCCAACTAGCTCCTGGTCTGATTATGAAATTTTCAGTATAAGCATTTATACTTTGGAAATCAGCAAACACTCCAAATCGGGGCTTGATGTATTGCTAATTGCCCAGACTAAAGAAAATTATGGATAAAATGTTAATAATGCAAATTAAACCTAAAAGCTAGGTTTTTTTTTCAGAGTGCTAGTTATTAAGCAATTATCACTATATAGCTGAATATAGGTGAGAGATGATAAGGGCCTGAACTAATAATGATGTAAGTATATAAAAGGGACCAGAAATGAGAGATATTTTGGAGGTAGAGTTGGTAAAGATTGATGATTCATAGGATATAGAAAATGAATGTGAAAAAGCTAAGTATGACTGTTACGGGGTCTCACTAGTTTTGGGGGCATAGATATTTATGAATCTGGGTTATTAAAAGAATGGTGATGTCATTGACACATGCTCAACTGAAATAAGAGGATGTGTTGGTTTGGGAGAAATGGAAATGAGTTCTTTTTGGATATGCTGACGTTGAACAACTACTGGAACAACTCAGTGGAAATATTCAGCAAGCAACTGGAGGTGTAGGACTGGAACTCAGGCGAGAGATGAAGAATAGCTATCATCAACATTATCCTCATGCTATCATCCTTTGATTTACTCAAATTGTAGTTACCCTTAATTCTTAACTCTCCCTTATTGTCCACATCCACTAACAAACTAGGTGGAGTTGTATCTCAGGAGGGAGACAGAATATTATCCATGAGAAATTATCAGTAAATAGAGCAGATTATTTGGAACACTGAATTTATTAGTAAAAGTTACTAGAAATTAGTCTAGAAAGATAAGTTGGAACTAGTTGTGTGCTAGATCTCATTCCTATTATGTGTAAGAGCTGGTTGTTAAATTTTCAGTGTATTTAATAGCAACTCAAAAATCAGCAAATGTCATATATTGGGATTTGATTTATTGTGTCTGCACATTTCTTCTTGCTTCAGAGAACTGGTTGTTAAGTATTTACTACTGATTGACTTGCAAAAAAAAAAAAAAAATTACTAGCATATATTGGGTTGGACCCAAATTGTAAATGGCCAAACAAATACGTTCATGTTTAACCCTAGAGGCAGTAAAGAGTCCCTGAGGCATTTTGAACAGAGGAATGACTTGGTCCACACTTTGTTTAAGGAATAACAATTTGGCAGCTGTGTAGAGGATATCTTAAAGGAGGGAAAGGCTTTCATGCAGGTGACTTTTAGATTTCTATCTTTAGATCTGACCTGTCTTCTAAGCTCCACATATAAAGGTTTATAACACATCTCCACTAGGATGTTCCATCAACATCTAATTAGCATAGGGTCTAGAACTGGAAGAGACTTTTATCTAGTCCAAATTCCTTACTAGGGAGAAAACAGAAATATAGACAGCTGATATTACTCAGGATACACATTTACATGGGGACCCATGTACCATGGCAGGTCGAATTTCTTACCTTGGGGTCTGGGGACTTGTATTTTAAAAAATTCTTTTATAATTCTATTTCAAAGTCACAGGATGATGTTTTGACTTGTGCTTGAATAGGATTTAAGTGAACCAGGGTTGCACAAAGTCATCAGCCTCACTCTCTCTCCTAAAGTCATTGAAATCCAGTAGCAAAACAAAAATCAAGACAATTTTCAATGGCCTTGGGGGCTGTGGGTGACTGGTGTCTTTGATGTCTAACCAAGTTCTAAACTCTCTACTACGGATCTGCTTCAGCTGCCTTGATGGCTGTTGGAACAAATTATTTTCATCTACTGATTCTGCCAGGGGAAGAATGTTGGGGTAGACAACCCCCTAACTCACCATTGGCTTTGAGGCTATTGGTTACTATCCAACTGGTTTTGGGATCCATCAGATTGCCAACAAAATAAGTTGAGAACCTCTGGGACTATGTGAAATCTTAATCCCCAGTTCTTCCTAAGACTCTGGTACCTCTCCTAAAGGTAATAGTAGCTACTCCACAAGGAAGTCAGAAGGTCTTATTCTAAATATGCTTGAAAGCGTCCCAACTTTTGAGGAATCCCTCTAGAAAGGATATGTTGGGGTCTGTGTATGTATGTGTGTGCAGGGTGTGTGTGTGGTGGACATTATAAAATCTGGAGTTTTTTATCAGTCTTTGATGATTGTATCAATCCACTTTTCTTTTCTTTTGTACAACACCTCCTCTTTATATCCAACAGAAGAAGCTCCTTGAAGGATTTTTTTTTTAATTTTTGTTATCCCCAGTGCCTAGCTGAGTGCCTGGCACACAGTAGGTATTTCATAAATGTTTGATTGAAGCTCACCGAATTTCATGGGCAAAAGAGATTAGACAATGATGTGAATGTCAATATTTCCTGGTTTTTGTTGCCTTTTCTGGTACTTGACCCTAGCAACTCAAAATGGGAAACAGACCTTCGCTGTACCACCAGGAGAATCTATGGGGTTCTGCCTACAGTCTCACCTCCTCCCTTTCCTTTTCATCACAGCAACAAAGACTAAAAGGCAGCCCAGGGGAGGGAGTATTGTTCTGCAGGGAATAAAAGCCTCTCCCTTGAAAGGTGACAAATTCCTTACTAATTATGCAATTATTTTATTCTGCAGCCCTTATGAAAACACACACACACACACACACACACACACACACATACCACTCAAAGCCTAAAAGGGAGGCTGCAGTCAGGATTTATCCAATTTAATAAATCCTCTGGATCCAGCAATTATTGCCTTGATGCTTCTTAATGCCAGACAGTCGGAAGGTGCAGTTGCTGATCTCTCCCTGGGTGAATGGCAGGAAGGGGACAAGCCTACGGGGGAGGCTTGGGCAGGCTAGGAATGAATTTATTCTTTTCTCCCACACCATAGCACTCTTTTTCTGAACAAGTCTGTGACAAAGGTGCTATCATTAACCCCCTTTAACAAAATGAGGAAATGGAGGCTCGGAGATGTCTGTTGCCCAGGTAACACAACTTTTCAGTGCCAGAGGCAGGATTTTGAACCCAAGTTTTCTTCAACCCTTCTAACACCCCCAACTGAAGAAACTGTGCAAATGAATGGGAATTGACAGTTTCTAAGGGAGAGAAGCAGGGACTGGGGGCCAGAGGAGTTTGGGCTAGGGATATGAAATCCCGACTAAATTATGAGTAGGTGAAATTTGACTTTGTCATTTCTTTTTATAGACTCTTTCTTTCAACCCTGTCCCTTAAATTGTATCCAGTTCTAGAAAGGCCTGATTATTATCTTATATTAACCTGTTTTCGATCTATCCCTTCCCAATGGGTTAGCTGACAAAAACTTAATGCATTATCTTCAAGCATGTTTATATTTTCATAAGGGACTCATAGACTTTCTGAATTTCAGTGCTGTTTCCAGATACTCAATGCTATGTTAACCTCACACCCTATTATGAGCAATTTGATATATGTTATTCTATCATCTTGTAGAGCGGGCAGAATGAGTCCCAAGTGGTTGATCAGGAACTAATGGTGCTTCTTCTGGGAGGTAGGGTCAGTTTATCAGCCAATAAACATTTATTAGGTTAGCACCTACTATGTGCCAGGCACATAATAAATAAGAATAAAAATAAGAAAAAGGAAGACTACCCCTATTCTCAAGTTCCTTACAATCTAGTGGGAGAAGATGATAACACAGAAGGAAGCTGAAAAGGGTAGAAGAGAACCAACAGGGAGTATCCAGTACAAGTGTTCAGGGATTTGAAACCAAAGTGAGCTACAGATGGAAAATGGAGAGTTGGCTGGAAAATTCTGAGTCCTCTGTAAGAAAAGGCTTTGGATAGGGGAGTTTTGTGGTCCACTCTCCCACCCTCCAATCAAAGGGAGTGCTAAGGAAGTACTGAGTATCAAAAGCTGAGTCAATCTGCAGTGATGAGAAGATTTCTAGTGATGAGCCTAGAGGAGGCATGATGTCAAAACTGAGCAGAGCTGCTGATGGAAAATGAAGAGTCAGTGCCTGAACCACAGCAGGGTAGTTCAGAAAATGATTGTTGAGAGTATTTGCTGCTTGATCTGACTCATTGGTATTTTCCTTGCATTCTCCTTTTAGATGTTTTTTTTTTTTTATTCTGACTTATTTTTAGAGCAGGCTTAGAGGAAATGGGGGCCTATAAGCTGTGGACTGAGAAAGAATGAACCCATGTATCTGGGAATAGCCCATAGGAGCCATATAAGAACTTCTCATATAACACATTGATGTAAATACCATATATTCTCAGTTCTCCATGACCCATATTTTTGTAGGGGAGTAGTGTAGGTTGCTCATTCTCAACATGGAACCTTGGAGTTATTGCAAGAAACTCAAGAACGCTGGAGCTTAGATTCAACAAAATACATTGTGAATGCACTACCATATGTATGTTTAGTGGGGAGGGGTTTCTGAAATTATTTTAACATTAAGAAAGGGTCCTAATACTCAAAAAAGGTTGGAAGCTATTTGAGGATCTCAAAGATAATTTACACCTTTAATTTTATAGAGGATGAAATCAAGTCCCAGAGTAAAGAGAACTGAGATCTTAACCACAGTGCCATGATGATTCTAGACAATGACTAATGGGAGAGTCAGTAATTTTTGATTTTGGAATGCACTGCAAGTTTTGTGTTTTAGGGGTGAGGGCTATCTGATTTGGTTTAGTAACTTATTTGGCTTAAACTATTATTGGCATCAATCTATCAGTCAATCAATCATTAAATATTGTTTCTTTTGTTCAGTTATATCTGATTCTTCATGACCATGTTTGGGGTTTTCTTGGCAAAGATACTGGAGTGGGTTACCATTTCTTTCTCTGGTATATTTTACACGTGAGAGAACTGAGGCAGATAAGGTCAGATGGCTTGCCAGGGTCAAACAGCCTGTAAGTGTCTGAGACTGGATACGAATTCATAAAAAATGGGTCATTCTGGTTCTAAACCCAGTGCTCTATCTAGTAAGTCATCTAGGTGCCCCAATCAGGTATTTCTCAGCTAATCTATAGCTAACACTGTGCTTAGTACTGGACAGGGGGATAGAACTGCTCAGATAGAAAAGAATTATATTACATTGTTCCTGTCTTCTTGAGGACTTTTCTGGGGAGATAGGAATAACATGCTTGAAACATTAAACAGCAATTTCAAGTAGTCTTAGAAGTAGCCTGATAGTAATTAAAGGGTCAAATCAGCCTCAAAGTTAAGGCTGAGTTCAAATCTTGCTTCTCACACATACTGGTTGAGTGGCCATGGGCAAATCAGTTACCATTCCCCAGATAGATAGCTCCCCAAGACTATTTTACAGAAAAGTTGCTATTCTATATTAGTCTTGGGATTTCTCAAGCCAATGAAATCACAGGTCTAGGCCATGTATGCACTCCCTTTCCTTCTCTCTCCCCAGTGTAATGAAGTTGTCTATGATAAGTCTCCAGTGAGTTTTTCAGTCAATAAATGCTTTAGAAGTTCATAGAAGGGAAGATTATATGTGGAATGGGAATAGTTTTTGAAGGTTTCAATGAGTAATTAGACCATGAAGGGCAGGCAGGGACAAAGGGTGAAGTAATTCCAACTGGAAAATATAGGCAAATGAGCAAGGAACAGTAATAAAGGATAACTGGTCTGGGATGAAAACTGACTATAGAAAAAAGGAGTTGATATTTCCATTGTGTTTCATGCTGATCAGAGTAGTTTAGAGTATTATGTTCGGTCTGGATGCCATTTTCTAGAAGGAATATTGACAATCTAAAACATTTTCGGATGGGTGTCATCAGTATAGTGAAAGATCTTAAAATCAAATAAATTGAAAAAATGGATGAAGAAATGGGGAATGTCATTTGATCGGTCAACCCACATTTATTAAGCACTTACTGTGTACTAGGATCTGTGCTAAGCATTTTGAATACAAAGAAAAAATAAAAAATAAATTTCATCTGGAGAAAATACTTAGAGTGAAGGTAGAAGGAAAACGATAGTTTTCTTAAAATACTTGAACAAGTTTTACGTGAAAGAGGAAATAGACTTGTTCTAAATCATCTTAAAAGCAGAACTAGGAGCCATGAGTTGATATATGGGTAGAGGCAAACTTTGGCTCCGTATAAGGAAGACTTTCCCCCAAATTAGAGATGTCCTGAGGTAAGATGAGCCACCTCCTATGGTAGTGAGTTCCCCATCAATGGAAATGTTCAAGAAGAGGATAGATAACCATTTGTTTACACTGAACAAGCACTAAAACCTGTCCCGCTCTGAGATTGTGGGGTTTGATGATAGAATCCACAAATGCACTTGCCTACATGTGGATAATTTTTATGAATCCAATAGCAGGCCATATGCATACGTGGGAATGCACACATATCCTTCTGATGTACAATTTCCTTCTTGTCTTTGAGCACCTGGCATAGATCTGTCACTTGGTTCCTAGGTGAACACCTCTCTATATCATCCAGACTCTCTCCATGTCCTCTCTCTTTCTAGAACACAGGCTCCTCTGTGCTGACCAGCTCTGGTTTGTTCTCTCATCACACATCAGGCTCAGCTTGATCAGATCTGACGCCTTCCAGTACGAGGGGCAGAGGAGGTGATTGTGTGGGTCAGCAGTCCCAGTGCCACGAGGTCCTGGCCTAGCTGAGCTGGGGTCCCTGAGGACCCAGGGGGCAGTCTCTGGGGCCTGGCCTCTCCCACCCAATCTAAAGCCCTCTGACGGAGATGATTAGGAGGCAGAGCTCAAGCTGTTGTCAGGGAAATGAGGATAGATTTGGATTGTTTCAGAGCCAGGGATGTGAAAGAGTGACGATATGGCACTAGATGCTCTGTAACTGGGCTGGTTGGCAAAGCTGTGGACAGGGTTATGAAGACTGGGAAGCTTATTTGCAGCTTCTCATCTCTTTCATTTTCAGAAATGAAATTGGTCCAGGGCATCTCCCAAAGAAGGCCTGGTTTTGGTAGCTTTCCCGGTCCTATGGCTCTACATATAATTCTCTTTCTCCTACATGACTCTAATTCTTTAACTTTAATTCTTTATCTTGCCTCCTTTCTCCTTGTAGCCATTCTTATTTCCCATCACCCAGTGGGAGAATCTGAAGAACAGGATTCAAGATTTGAGAATTGAGAGGGAATGGAGTATTATTCCTTTCATTGCTAAGCTTATAGAACTGGAAAAATAGTCATTTCAAACTCTTTGGGATTCTCTATCAACTATCTAGTAGTTCATCCCTTTACTTCCTTTATGAGGCCATGGAGACAAGTGTCCCACTACATCTTAATCATAATGTACTGGAAAGAATGTTGGATTTGGAATCACAGCCTCTGTCACATACTACCTATGGGACCCTAAGCAAATTATTTAGCCCTTTCGAGCTTCGCTGGATTGGGACGATATGGCATCTAAGTTCCTTTTCTAGGTCCACATCCATAAGCTATAATTCTATAGTCCAATAAAGTCAGATATGGAGAAGGGAGAAGAAGGTACCAGGATTTAAGAGATGAAAAGAAATATTAAAAATAGCCTAGCAGGGTTGGAAATCTAGAAGAAGCTCTGAAGACTAACAGAGAGTCAAAAGGGATGCTATCCAACAAGATTGACTAGCTCTAAGTATGTTTTTCCCTTTATATTTTAGCAATATATTTTTGTAATAGAATTTCAGAGCTTGATTTAATGGCAAAGTGCTGATATAGATGTGTCTTAGATGGGGGCAATGATTGGTTACTTGATTTATAGAAATGATTTGAGTTTAAATGTTTATTGGAATCAAGTTCTCTTTTTTGGTGATATATTATGTTTTTATGAAAATTGGTATCTTAATATTTTCTCAACTGCTGCTTGAAAGTTTTAAATTTTCTGTAGCTGGGACATTATTTTCTAATGCCATCATTGAGTAACACTGGATGCTCTTTATCGACTTTCCATCTGTATCTTCCCATCGGATCAGGTACCGTCAAGCATGAGAAGTTTAGAGTTTGTGAGTATGAGGTGTCTTTAGGCATCTCAGTTGACCTTAGTGTGATTATGTTTAGAAAATCTGTAGGCTGCCAGCACTATTTTTCAGACAAGAGTAGTAAAAACAGAACAGTGTCATGGCAAGAACACTAAAGTAGGAGCCCTGAGGGCTACTCATTGTCACCAGTTCATTCTGCAATTCATGAACTAGGGCAAATAACTTAGGTGAAGAACCATTGAATATTGGAACCAAAAGAGGGTTCCAGGATTGACTTATCAAATCCATTTATTTAACAGAGAAGAAAATCAACTGATCCTCAGAAAGGAAAAGAGAGAGGGGAAGGGAACACACATTTAAGCACCTACTATGTGCTAGTTGTTGTGCTAAGCGCTTTGCAAATATTATCTCATTTGACAGAGGTTAAATGCGTAGTTCATGGTATGCACTATAAAGTCTATAGTAGTACAAGGTTATTGTAGTTCAGCCAGAATAACACACATTTATTAAGCACCTGCTCTATATAGAACATTGTGCATAGGGTCTGGGGCAGAATGGGGTGAGGAAAGGAAGCTAGCTGGAAATTTTTTTTTTGAGGCTGGAAATGTGAAATCTAGACAAGACAGGAGTTAAGTGTACAGTGTAGTGCAACAATGTAAGGGACTTGGTATCAGGAAATCATGTCTTCAAATCCCATTTCTGATACTTGCTATGTCATCATGGTCTAAATAGTTCTCAGCCTCAGTTTCTTTAAGATAGAGATAGTAGTTATACTTCCCTCAATGGATTTCTATAAGGTCTAGATGAGATAAAATATAGAAAGTAGTTTACATACTTTAAAGTACTACAACTTCATCATTACTGGTAGTAAAAATAAAGTAAAAGTATAGGGATGAGATGCCTATATAGGTAAGTATAATTTAAAAAATACCTTATTGGAACAATGGATATGGTTTCATTTTCACATAATTTCCCTTAGTGTTCTTGGGATACCCCTCAGGGCTTGGGGGTTTCTTTTCCCTAATGTTATCAATCAATCCCCTAGACTGGTATTTTCCCCCACTGTTAACTGCCAGTGATCAACACTCCAGTTCCATTTAGTCAATTAACATCAATTAGCTTTTCTAAAGGGATATTTAATTTGAAGATCCAGAAAACACAGAAATATAAAGATCTCTGCCCAACATCTAGGAGGAATAGAGTCCCCCTATGCCATCTCATTCCCCCAGGGAAAGTAAGCTCTGACTTAAATTAGTTTCTAGAAAGTAAGTTCACTTGCCAATATGCATAGTTATTGGATGAGTCTATGGTTCATTCACTGTTTGTCTGGGTCTCCAGATGTTGGGGCACTGATGTTGGGCTAATTAGCCAATAACATCCCATGAACTCTGTCTAGTACCTCCTAGAGGCTCGCTTGCCTCTTTCAAACTTTAAAAACTCATGACATCATTGCCATCTCCAATTTTAATCAGCCCAAAGCAGGAAAGAATGGACAAAACAAGGAGAGATGCAATAACAAAGCTATGAGCTTTGTGCTGTGTCTGGATGAGAAAGGTCTTGAAGCCCCTGCCCAGATTGGAGGCAATCACAATTTATCTTCTTTCACCAATCCCAGAAAATCCGGATAGGTCCTTCATCAAGATCCCAGGAACTACGCTCCTACTGGCTTACCTCCATAGCCTGTCAAAGAGGCTCCTCTTCATCATGTGGCCAGCACCCCAGCACTAGTTACAGAATTATGTTCTAAATCACTCCAAAGCCCCTCCATTATGCCTTATCATGTTTCTCTGAAAGCAGACTCCCTAGCCTCTTACATGTACAGACCATTGCTTCAGTTGAACACATTGATTTCTCCTCACTCTTCCCCCACTCCTATTTATACTTTGAAAAGTACATTAGAGAATTGCAAAGTAAAATACTATTCGAAGGCCAAGGGGGAAGATCAATCTAGAACAGGGAGATAGGAAGAGATTTCTTGGAAGATTAAAGCCCATCCTTCTTTCTCTCTAAGACTGCTTCCTTAACTATAAAAGGAGGTTGAACAAGAAAATCTCTAACCCTTCCAATGCTTCAGATTCTGTGACCCTATGATTCAAATAAAGATGGTTAATACTTCTTTTTTCCCTTTTGGGAAATGGGTATGTCCCTGATCAGGGAACCTGCCCAACATCACTGTGTCTGAGCTATTCAGCACAGAAGGAACAGAGAAGCTTATAGTTACATGAACATTTTCTCATCCCTCTTCCCTTTTCTTTCTTGATTCCTTTCCCCTTTTGGCTCTCCATGTGGTTTATCTTCTAAACTTTGGTTCTTGGAGTTTTGAGCTTCCTGCCAACCACCCTTACCTACTACCCATCATTCCCTTACCTCTCCTAGCCCCTTCTGCTTCCTTGTCCCCAGCTTTTCCTGGATGTATTTAGAAAATACCCTGTAATTACATTGGAAATCACAGGTTTTCAGAGATTGGGGAGTAATTACACTTAATAGGAATAAAATGAGTTCCCAGTTACCCGCTCTGGGGCGGATGACAGCTTGAACCCTATATTTACCTTGTAATGATATGGTAATTACCACTTAATAATTACCCCATCACTTGTTGGCACCTGTCCAGCCATTAATTGGTTAATGGCCACCATGCCACTTGGTTGTTCTTCTACAATATGTCTGCTCCATAATTTCCATAACTTAAAACTTCTGTAGATTCCAGGAAGCTTTTAGGAGATAATGCCAAGAACAAGGGAAAGGAGCGAGATCTGGGGGGAGGGCCTGTGCTTTTAGTGTGGCTTCTTTTCTCCATTCTTTACAGGAGAGGCAGCAGCTTGAGCTAGGGATAGACTTTTGGAATCACCAGGCCCTCTGTACTGCAGTCTCATGGCAACCAAAAGGGTAGAGAGATCTGTGTAAATATTGAAGCTCAAGTCCCAATGAATCTATTGATTTTCCCCATGTTCAAGTTCTTATTGAATCTAGTATCATAGAAATTTTGAGAAGGGTTCTAGCCCTACCTCAAGTAGAAATGTTTCCAGCAAGCCTCTGCTTGCATATCTTCGTTGATGGGAAATTTGCTCACTTTTAAATATTGTATCTGAATTGTTCAAATTCATAGGCTATTTTGACTTTTGAAATTGAGCTGTGCAGTTGTGCCATTGTACCTGCCACAATGATTGTCCACTGCCTTGAATTTCTCTTGTGTTTTAGTCTTGATTTTTAAACTAAATTGTAAGCCTCCTTAAACTAGAGAGCATGAAGGGTCCACATATTAACTAATCAATAAAAACTTGTTTAATGATGGATATTTAGAACAGGTTAAGATTTGATATCCTTTCTTAGACTAAGAGTACATAAATGAAGTGAGTAAAACCAAGAGAACACTGTACACAGCAACAATTATGATGAATTTTGCTCTTTTCAACAATGAGGTGACTCAAAGCAATTCAAATGGAATGAAAAGAGCCATCCATATCCAGAGATTAAATGGAGACTACATGTGGATCAAAGCATAGTATTTTTTATCTTTTGTTGTTGTTTGTTTGCTATTTTTCTCATTTTTTTCTCTTTTGATCTGATTTTTCTTGAGCAGTATGACAAATGTGGAAATACATTTAGAAGAATTGCACATGTTTAACTTATATTTGATTACTTGATATCTAGGAGAGGGAGAAAGGGGAAGGGCAGAAGAAAAATTTGGAACACAAGGTTTTGGAAGAGTCAATGTTGAAAACTATCTTTGGATGTATTTTGAAAAATGAAAGGCTTTTATAAAGAAAAAAGACTGAGAGCAGGAAAGAGAGTAGATGGAATTAGAATGCCAGAATTCTACCATGAAATTAGAATTAGAATTAGTAGAGACTTGGATTCAAATCCTACCTTCAAAATTTACTGTGTAACTATGGGTAAATCACTTAACTTCTCTAAGATTCAGTTGATCTATCTGAAAAAAATGGAGATAATACCCATAATCTCTAACTCAAATAACAAACCAAGATTATGTGTGAAATCTCTTTTCAAGTGTTAATATTCATATAAATGTCAGCTATATGCATTCCAATATACTTTCTTCCCATACACCAAGACTTTCTCATTTGAATGCAAATTGTTAATCATTTATTAAGTATCTATTGCATGTAAATTAGGTTAGATTAGGCTAAATTAGGTTAGGTTAAATTGGTTCTCTAAGAGGACCAAAATGGCATCACTATGTTAGAATCCAGTTACAGTATATCAGGCTGTGGCTGATCAAACCAATACAAACTCAGAATATATTCTGCCTCATGCTGAGGCACAAATAGTCCTTATAAACATTTGGGGATACTAGCTAGATACTAGGGAAAATTCAAATTTCAGATATAATCCCTTTCTTCTTGGAGCTTTTATTTGTTAAGATAGTTTCTGTCATCTGTGAATGGACTAATCAGACTTGACTCTATGTAGAAAAAAATTCCATTGAGTCATTTAGAACCAAATGGAAAGGTCAGCATATATTTATATGGTTTTGATGGAACTGAAAACCTGAAGTTATTTTAATGGTAATAAATTTAATATACAAGACAATAAAATCCTTTATGTAGTATTTATGAATTATTAATTCATGTTTTGCAAACTTGGCTTCAGTGAATCTTGGAGGCAGAAGAGGAATACTAGTTGGGCCATCTCTGATTATGGATGACTATTTGTGATCTTGCCATTCTCTGAGTGATTACAAGTAATGAGTATATCTTGGACTCTAAAGGCTAGAATGAACCTTGAAATCAGACAACAAAAAACCCAAAGGGATGCTATTAATTGAGGATGAAAAAGAAAGTGTTTCCTTTCTACAAGCTATATTCTGTCATTCTATTTTGAATTGTACTTGAACAAAATTTTATAACAATATCATTCAAAGTCCTTTATATTTGTTACCTATGTGTAGGTCAATCTGTTCTAGTTTTTCATGGACTTTGGGCTCATATTTGTGGGTTATGTGGTATATGTGAAACTGAGTATATTTAAGTTTAACTTGGGTATAGATACTATTTTTATTATGCTAATAGAAACCTAGGAAAATAATAGTATGGAATTAGTAAGATACATTTAGTTGAAAAAGAAAAAGGAAACAAAATAAAAATTAGAAATATACTTAGTAACACCCCCCCACCAAAGAATACATTCCTATGCTTCTTTGTCCCAGAATGGATTAAAGAAGGAGTTGCTCCTGTCTGCAAACTGGAGAATAACAACATACAATGGAATGGCAGCCTTGAACATCCCTTTCTCACATGATTAATGTTCCCATTTTATAGAAGAAGCAAGAGGGAATTTAAGTGATTTGCTTAAGATCATCCCTCTAGTTAATGGAAGACTTGCAATCTCTTAATTTCCAGTCCCAGATTCTTTCTAATAGACTTCTTACACTCCAGGGCAAGAATTCAGTAACACAAGGACATTCAGGAAAACTAATCAAAATAATAGGTGAAATTGGAAGTATGTGAATACCCAAGGGGTTCATCTGTCCAAGTATGAAGTATGATGTAGTGGAATGAACACTAGATTCAGATTTCAAAGACTTGGGATTATGACTCTTATGTTTTACTAGTTCCGTGATTTTGGGCAAGTCAAAGCTACCTAATGTCTTTAAAATCCAAATTTTTTCATCTGTAAAATAGTGAAATACAGTGTGCCTCCTTGGGTTGCTGTGAAGTACTTTGCAAATTGAAGAGCTTTATAAATGTGAGCTAATGTTGTGATCTTTTTATCATAATCAAGAAAGGAAGCGTAAAGAAGAAGGAACACTAGACTTAGAGTAAGGAATGAGGCTCTCAAATTCCAGCCTTGCTACTTACTCACTGTATGACCTTTGGCAAGCACCACCCATTTCAAGGAGTTTTTGTCAGGAAAGCATACAGTGAGCTGCCAAGTTCTATATTAATGTGAGCTTCATTACTATAATCTATCAACTGTCTCCTTCTCTCTTATCTATTATCTAAGATCTATGATACACTCTCTCCTTTTCTACTATCACTGAAGACTTAAGTTACTGTTACCCACTTACCCTGGACAAAATTCTAGTCCAATTGTGAAATGAAGGTGACCCTGAGTTTTTAGAGGTGAGTCTAGTAGAGTGCAGGCCCTATGGGTTCTATCATCCTGGAAATTTTTTAAGAATGGTCTTATCATCAGACTTTTTAAGGACCAGTCAAGATGAGGACAGAGGCTCTTTGCTATTAGGTTAGCTGCTTGGGGATTAACTTTTTGGTCATAACAAATCATTTGGGTGCCCCCCTCTACATCTGGTCAGTATAGTTTAGTTTATAAGTAGCTAATATGAAGCAAGAGCAGAAAGTTAAATTATAAAGATGAATCTGGAAGCCATATACCAACAGCCCCAAAGATCAAAGGAGCATAATTTACAAATTGTTATCATATATTAATGAAAAATCATATTCTGTAATATGTGTGCAATCAGGGGAAGATATCTAGACTCTGTTGTCAAGGTTTTTGATCTTATGATATATAAATATCTCCAGTGGTATGCCAGAAAATCACATCTCTTCATTTGAATTGTTTTAGGAAAGTTCTGAAAATCACCTGACAAGATAAGATACCAGAAACTGAGATCCTTTCTTGAGTTGGACTGCCAAATATTCAAACCCTACTACAGAGAATACCACTCCAATTGGCTGGCTATGTTATTTGAATGTCAAATGCACATTTGTCCAAAAGTCTGTTTTATAGAAAACTCATAAGGTAGGCACTTACATAATGGTCAGAAGAAAAGGTACAAGGACACACTTAAGGTCTCTTTGACTAACTTTAGTGTTAATTATGAGACCAGGAGACACTGACACAGGATTGTACAACATAGCATGCTTGCCTTAAAGAAAGTACTGTACTCTATGAGCAAAGCATAAATGTAGTAGCTCAAAAGAAACATGAGATATGCAAATTTGGAAACATCCCCTTCCCAAATAGTCAGATGATTTGTGCCTAACTCGTGGTAGAGCCTTCCAAGTCTACATTGTTGGATACACTCTTAATTGACCCTGACGTTGTGATATCATCATGGTTCTCTCTGAGCACAAAGGACAAACAACAATATAAATCTCAGACAAATTCCAGATATCTACCAACACTAAAATGTGCTAGATTTTCTCAGTTTTGAAATGGGGATAATAACAGCATCTACCTCTCAGCATTATTGTAAGGATTAAATGGGAGTATTAGTGGTAAATGTTTGCAAACCTTTAAGCAGTATGTAAGTTCTGTTGTTAATTTTATTATTAAATTAATTTTAACATTCTTATTGTAAATGAAATCAGATGGCATAAAGTTGCCATTGAATAGAATGCTCATTGACTCTTACTGAAGGGTCATGACATTGGCAGAGTTATTTTTATTATGCATCTAAAGGAAACTATAGATACTTAATTTCAAAGTGTATTAAGTCTCAATAAATATTAAGTGCCTTCTCTGTGCTAGGTACTATACTAAATTCTGGGGTTACCTAAAAAGTAAAAGACTGTTCACACTCTCAAGAAACTCAAGTTTAATCAAAGAGGCAACATATAAACAACCATGTACAAACAAACTATGTACAGGATAAATTGGAGCTAAACAATAGAAGAAAGACCCTAGAAGTAAGATGAATTGGGAAAAGATTTCCATAGAGGATGGGATTTGACTGAGACTTAAAGGAAGAAAGGGAAGCCAGAATGTGGTGATGAGGAGGGAGAACATTCCAAGCATGGAGGATGGCCAATAAAAATGCCCAGAGTCAGAAGATAGAATATCTTAAATTATAATGCCCTTGATAAGGATTTTCCAAAGGTCCATCATGAAGAAAAGCCCATGTGCCCATCATCCATTGTAGAGCAGAGCATCAGAAAGTAAAGAAATTTACAAAGAATTTGATCAAACCATGTGAAGTCACTCAACATCAACTTTAATATACAGTGACTTCAAAGCAAAAGTGAGCATAGATTAGAATGATAAAAATTATTGGAAAACATATTTAAGATAAAAAAAAGAGGGCAAAAGATATAGAAATCTTAAACCTAAGTATGTTAAATATTTTCTTTGAAATAAGAGTCAGAAGATGCTGGATTTGGTGAGTACTGAACATCCTCACAAACAATGAAATTGTTTGGGAGTCATTTTATAATCAGCAAGCCTATGTACAATCAAACTACTGACTGTTAGAGAAAAGATCAAAATCAATACCTAATTAGAAAAAAGAAAAATAAAAGGAATCAAATGTTGTGACATTAATATGGCAACTCCAACATAACCTATTTGAACAAGTCTTGAAAGATATAAAAAGGGAAATCGAAAAAAGGGCAGACATTGACACAAACTGTCAACTTTTTTCAAGTAAGATTAATCAGTTGCCACAGAGGAAGGTGAAAGACTCTGGAAAGCAAATTAGCCAGTAAACATTTGTCATCTTCTTGAGATAAAATATATGACAGTTAAAAACAAAATGTATTTAAGATGTAAATTTGCATTTAAATCTTATAGAATATGGTAAAACATTGTGAGTAATATATGAAAAAAAAGAGAGATGGTGGAGTGGGAAAAAATGTTTACAGTAAGTTTATTAAGTCAAGAACATTTATGTGTAAAACTGGAAGGAGGATAACAAACATGAAAATGGGAAAGTTTTGCCCAAATTTCGGATAACTCTCTTTTCTCCATTAATATCAAATGGAATTATCTTTACATTTGGACTCTAACATGATGTGCTATATGAGGAAATAGAAATGACAGAAAGAAAACAAAGATGGGAAGAATAGTTGTCGTGCTGGTTGGGTAGCATGATTCAGTGGAAAGCATGCTTAAATGATATTTAGTTGACCCAGGTTCAAATCCCATCTCTGTCACTTACTACCTATGAGATTTTAGACAAAGTAGTTTCTTTGAGAATAAATTGTCTTAATTGCAAAATGAAGAAATGGGACTAGAAAATCTCCAAAATCTCTTCCAGCTCTAAATCTGTAATCCAATGGAAACAATTAGATAAGAAAAATAAGAGAGAGAGGAAGTCTTTAGAGGCAACACCATTTTGAAGAATACTGAAAGAAAAAAAAATGAAAAATCATAGACTTCATTATTACCTCAAAACCATGACTGAGAAAATGATATCAATAACTATTATGTATGTGTATATATATGTGTAGTTCCTATTTCAGTAATACTGTTATGAGAAAATTATACAATATTATAATAAAGGAACTGTTAGGCTTTCACACATTATATTAAGTATCAGACCACATCATTGCAGTGATAAAATTGACTGAAAGCTACATACAATACAAGATCTAAGATCCCACTATACTTATTGCTTATTGACTATAAAAATAATTCTATAGAATAAAATTCTGTCTTAAAGTCTGTCTTCTGACAAGGTATCTCCTATGCATATATTAAAAGCATTTTTAATTTTTAGAAAGATGTAATGACAAGATTACTTTGTTTGATGCTACTTTGATTATTAATATTAAACAAGGGATAAAGGAAAAAGACGTTCTCACCAAAGGTGTTTGTCATTTTCTAGGGGAATATCTATTGCAGAGTTCAACTGGAAGAGAGAGAGACCTTATAAATGAGGTTGCTTTTATTTGAGGATTTTGCTGCATTGATTACACCAAGTCCTCAAACACTGAAGAGGCTTCTATCCATATCTGTAATCACTGGAAAGGCTTCAATCTTTTCTAGCCCTTTCAGTTTAATTATCTATATGAGAAAGCCAAGTGTAAGAAAATGCTATTGCTTAGATTATAATATGAGTTCACAAAACTGGTCTATAAGTATACAAAACCATCCATGTATCCATCCATCCATTCATCCATCCATCCATCTATGTATCTATTGACAGACTTCATGGATGGACAATTAATTAGGTCTAATATTCAATAGGAGGAAAAAATAGTAGGCTGAATTGCATTTGGGAAATCGTGCGTGCTTCTACTATTCCTAAACTCCTTGAAACAAAGATCCATCTTTGCATGACTATGCCAGTATCCAGGGAATTAGTGTTTCAGATTATGAACAAACAGTTCTCAAAAGAAGAATTGTAAAGTATTAACAATATATGAAAAAATGCTCCAAATCATTAACAACAGAAATGGAAATTAAAAACTTTGAATTTTTACCGCATACCCAGAAAAACTGGCAATGACAAAAAACGGCAATAGTCAATGTTGGAGGGGTTGTGAGATAGCATGTACAATGGTGTATTGTTGGTGGAGCTGTGAAAAAGCACAACCATTTTGCAAAACAAATTTGGAATTATATATATTATATGAAACTGCCCATACCCTTTGACCAAGAGATTTATTACTGGGCTTAGATCCCACAGAAGCCGTTGATAAAAAGAAAGTTCCCACCTATTCCAACATTTATAGCAATATTTTTTTGTAATAACAAAGAATTGGTATCAAAGCAGATGTCTATCATTTGGGGAATGGCTATAGAAATTGTGGTACATGATTATAATAGAATATTGTGTTGCTGTTCACTCATTCAGTTATGTTTTACTCTTCATGATCATGCAGACCATAGTATACCAAGACTGTCCATGGGATTTTCTTGGCAAAGAGTGAAGTGGTTTGCTATTTTTCTCTAATAAATTAAGGCAAATAGGCTAAATGACTTGTCCAGGATCACACCCCCAATAAATATCTGAGGTGGAATTTAAACACAGATCTTTCTAATTCCAGGCAGTGTTCTATCCTCTTTATTGTCCCTAAAAGAATATTATTATATAATAAGAAATAATGTATGTGATTAATGCGAAGAAGCATAAAAAGTTTGACATGAACTGATGCAAGAAGTAAACAGAGCCAAGAGAGCCATATACATAATGACTACAACTTTTGATTTTTGTATGTGTGGTATGTAAATGGAAAGAAACACATGATCACAAATCTAAAGTGAATATATTAAGATTATCAATCTTAATCAAGCATAGCTCAAGTGAAGAACTATGACAGAATACCTCTAATGCACCTCTTCATGGAGACAGAAAGTCCATGGATATTATTGGATTTTTTCCAATTTATTGATCTGTTAAGTTGATTTTTGTCCCTTTTCCTTTTTTTCTTTCTTTTTTTGTGTTTGAGAAATATTATTTGTCAAAAAAGAAGGCTCTCTGGGAATATGAAGTGGAAAGATACTTGGGAAAACTATAAGGATATAAAAAGCAAAGATATCAGTAAAAGCTTTAACAAAAGAATTAGTGTTTCAAGTTACTCAAAGGTCAAGATACATGGTGAGTGGGAATTGAGTGCACATATTATACAGATTTGCATAGGAAAAGTGGGGTAAAGGATATTCAGTTCAACTGAATTCAACACTTACTCGGTATACTATGTGCAGGGCACTGTGCTCATTGCTGGGAATACAAAATACACCTACACAACACCCACACCCACCTACACTCACTCACACACACACACACTAAACTCATATAAACAGTCTTTTTCTGCTTTTTTTTTTTTTGTCAAGACAACAAACTAGATGCTTTGTATTTAGGCACTTAATGTATGTTTGTTGACTGGTTAATACACATCCATATAAGTTTAAGTCTTCAGAGAGCTATTGGGGTGAAGGGGGGAACCATTATGTTTGTTGTTTATTGTTCTTGTATTCACTGTAAACCTCAATTCATTCTGAGTTTTAGCCTTCCTAATACTAATCTTATAGGACCATTCAATTCTCTGGAATTCATCTTCAGTTATATGGCTTTTCTTCCATCTTTTAAAAATCTAAATTGATCAACAAGTTTCCTGTGGATTCATGTCCATGTCTTTCGTTAGCTACCCTTTTATTTCTGATTAGAACTGCTTGTCTTTAAAACTGCATTCATAATTGTTTCCCAAACCTCTTGGGCATATTTCCTTTGTAGAATTTTCAGCTATTGGATTTTATCTCTCCTTTCTCTGAATCCTTTGAAACCTGCTTTTTTGAAATCTAGGATTTTATGTCAGACTGAGACTGGCTTCCCTCTCCTCCTCTATCATGAGGTATAAAGTGAAGTGATCACTTTCTTTCCTGGGTTCACATCATGTCTGCTTCTGCAAATACACACACACACACACACACGTGCGTACACACACATCTATGAATAAGGCAAGAATTATCATCTGTTCTAGAAACTCAAGTTCAGTTGAATGTCTGAAGTGATGATTTCCCATCATCGCTATAAAATAATTCTGAAACCAGCTTGAGGTCACAAATTCCTTATCTCTTATTACCCCCCCAAAATTTCTTATCTCTTATTACCCCCCCCAAATTTCTTATCTCTTATTACCCCCCCCAAATTTCTTATCTTTTCCCTCTTTCTGACCAGGTGGTCTGTAGAATAATTTCAAAATAATTTCTGTTTCTCTCTCAATTGACCTTCATCAAAATGAATTCTTCTATTCTTCTCTTCTACAGCTTATGGATTTTTCATAAATATATTTTCTTCTTATCAAATATATCTCACTGTCCTTTTTATTATTCTATTACTTTTGAAGATGACATCCCCATCTAAATCCATTATTCTATTATTCTATTAAAGCTATCATTCTACTAGTTCTCAGTATGAAATCAAATTTATGTCCTTGTGTTGGGAACTCTAATTTACTACTTTATTACTCATGATAAGTCCCTTGTAATTCTTGGTTTTATACTTCTATACTGAGTTCAGTGAATTAGTGACCCTCCCTCTTATGTGCAGATTTTATTGCTAGTTTTATCATTGGGCACTCTCTTATGAATTTCCTGCTCCTTTCTGCTGGTTTTCTTCATCTCTCATCGAGGTATCTTCGTGGTATCTAGTTTGGCAAATCCATGGGGGCAGTTTTCTGCTCCTCACTCAATTTTTATGTTAAAATCCTTTTTGTATGACTTGTAAGACTCTAGACAAATATGTTTTTTCCCTGGCAAAAATGTATATTTTTAAATAGATGCCATTCTTGGCCAAGAGCCTATTATCCCTACATTTTTAGTTGTGGTCTAAATATGCAAGTGATATTTTTGGAAACAATTTTCTTAACCAGTCATTAATATTCTAAACCACTCTTATCTTCTGAAACTCCTGAATTTTATTGGCAGCAATGATGAAAGAACTACCTGTACCCCCAGGTACTTCTGATCTCAGGCAATGCATTCTGGAACCCTTCTTATGACAGAATTTGCTCCCATATGGAGAGCAGGGACTAAACATTTTTTCACCTGAGGCAAAAACCACTGAGGACAGGGTGGTAGTAGAAAGAACATTCTAACCACGAGTGTATAGTATTACTAATAATAATGACAGTTACATAGTGCTTTAAGCTTTACAAAATACTTATATTTTGCCATTTAATCTTCACAACAACTCTACAAAGAAGATGGTATTATTATTTTCAAATGAGAAAATTGAAGCTGATAGAGATTAAATGATTTGCCCAGGGTCACACAACTAGCAAATGTCTAAGACTGGATTTGAACTCATTTATTCAATTTATCCAAGTCCAATACTCTAATCTATAGTGCCACTTAGCTTCCTCAATAGAGTGGGAAAACTGATACTTTTCTCTTTGGGTTTTGGAAAGGAAGATGGGAAAGGAAGGAGTGCCATGATGGCAAGACCCTGGACAAGGGTTAGTGCACAGAGGACATTCTGATGACAGTCATGGTTGTGCTAGGAAGGTGTGGCTCAGCTCTCACCTTCTAAGGATTTAAGAGGGTTTAGTGCATTGAGAGTGCATTTCATGGCACTGTGGGTTACCTACCACCATGAGGGAAGGCATAGAGATGGCGGTCAGTATGAGGAAGAAATGTTCCCTACTGGAGAACCACTCTTCACCCTGAGGGACAAACACACCATTCTTCCTGCCACTGTTTGGTCTTGAACCCACATAAATCACCAGGAATGTAGATTTAACAAGCCTCAGGAGGATCTATGCCATATTCTACCTGGCATAGAGTAGCCCCCTAGTTGTGTTTGAATCTTTTGGATTGGATGATGGACATATCTTTAGGTGACATATGTATCTCCATATCAAAAAATATGCTTTTTCAGAGGATCCAGCTCTGTTCCCTACAGGAAGAGCTTCATACTTAGTACCTAGCTCTGAATGTTCAGTAGAACTTTATTCTCGTCTTCAATGCAGCTGAGCCAGCCAATAGTAATACTCTGCTCACATGATCATACCTAGAAACCCCTTCTCTCTTTTCTTGTATCCTGCTCCTTCCACCAAAGTACCTAAGGATTTTGTAGTAAGATAGCCTAATTCTGACTGCAGATCTTTCTTTTCTTCAGCTCACAACTCTATTTGTTTCCAAAGGGATAATATGGAAAAGCTTATGGAACCATGTCCTGCCTTGGTGCTTTACTAGCTGACCAGTTTTCTGTCCCGATCAAACACCATCTACTACCAAACTCTCTGAGTCTCTGTTTCCTCTGTGTAGTGTAAAGGACACTGGAGTGGGTGCCAGATGGCCTGTTTTTTAGTCCCAGAGCTGTTTTACATTAAGCATCAGCGTTTCTCACCTGAAAAATGTAACCAATAATACTTTCTCTGCCTACATTAAAAGGTTGTTGTGGGGAACAAATAAGATAATACACACACACACATATATGTGCTTAGAATATTATTAAACATTATACAAATAGAAAGTAGTATTATTAATTTTTCTAAAGTGACTTCCAGCTCAAAGTTCCTACTATTTTATTCATCTTATGATATATTATTTCCCATCTCCAGAGTCTTTCCACTGGGCCACACAGAGTTCAGGGCAGGTGTGTTCAGACACAAAGAGCATTCATTAAAACCAGTTAAAATAACAGATGGATTTGAAAGTTATTCTGTATCCAAGGGATCCGTCCATCTATCTAAGTCCTTATTATCTACTACCTATCATGTACTCCCTGTTATCTGCTATCTATCATCTATCTACCAACTATCTATTATCTTGCTATCCATCATCTACTGCCTAGCTACCATCATTATCCGTCTTGGCCTTTCCTCTCTTACTAAGCACTTAAACAGCAATTAATAACCACCAGAAATCCTAAGCCTAAAGACAGCATGATATAATGGAAAGGATGCTGACGTTGGAGTTAAAAGACTGAAATTCTAACTGTGGTTCCATTATATTGTCTTGCATGACCTGGGACAAAATGCTTAACCTCTTTGGGTCTCAATTTCATCATGTATAAAATGAGGGGGCTGATCCCCAAGGTCTTTCCCCTTTCAAATTTTATAAGCTATAACTATAAGATATATGAACTGCCTGATTCAGGGTAAGGGTTCTTGCCCTTAATGCCATTGACCCAAATAACCCCATCCTCACTGAGGCCAGTAAACCTATGAAGAATTCCCTGAGTTAGACTGGCCATGAATTTCAGCACTAGGGACTGGATTGAATGGGAAGGAAGTAGGTCTTTAGGTCATTTCCCAATCTGTCCCTTGAGGAAACTGTTCCATGGCTGTAGAAGTTTCTAATTGAAAACAAAACCAAACAAAACAACACTAATCTCTGACTCAATGCAGCTCAGCCAGCTAATAGTCAATTCTCTGCTCACATGGAACCTTTTCTCTGTTTTCTTGACTCCTGCTCCTTCCACCAAAGTGCATAATAATTCTCTGGCAAGATAGTCTAATTCTGTCTGTCAGTCTTTTTTCCCCTTCAAATCACAACTCTCTTTGTTTCCAAAGGGATAATATAAATATTAGAATGCTTTTAGAAATATTAGTAATAGGATTCAGGTAATCAAATATATTACTATGAGACTGGACAGCTCCCAAGCTTGCTAAACAACAAGCAGGTTAAGGATTCTGTGATTGATTCTACTGACCCTGGAAGTTTACCCTTCAAGCTCTTTAATGACTCTCAAATGGCAATACCTCTTCTTCTCCCAAGAAAATTTTGATTTTTGGAATTGTCTTCTTCTAGGTGGTTGTTCTGGACTAAGTTCATTCATCTGATTTACAATTCTAGGTCTACTCTCAATCAAAATTTGCTAATGGGACTGTAATAATTTAAATATTTAATTTCAAGTGTGCAGAGGTTAATTAAATGACCACTATGTCTTCTTAGGAGAGAACTTCCCTTGATAAACTTTTCCAGGGTCAAACTGATCATAATCCCTAAAATTCAGAGAAACCTTCCCCATTTCCCATAAAAAAGCCCTTTAAAATGTTTTGCTGTTTGTGTGTGTGTTTTTGCACTGCTGTCATTTTCCAATAACTCCTTCTACAGAACCCTCCAATGTAATAAAGAGAAACAGTTAAGCAAAGCAAACTGACACATCAGTCACGTTTGACAGCATATGCAGCCTTGTGCATCTATAGTCCTCTGACTTTCTATTGAAAGGAAGGAAAATGTTTCATCACCAATCCTGGATTCCTTTAAATCTCACCTAAAACTCTTTTTTTTTTCCTGAAAGCCTTTTCCTACACCTCAATTCCAGTGCCTTCCTTTGCTAATAATTTTCTATTTATTCTGTATATAATTTGCTTTGTATATATTTGTTTGCAAGTTGTTTCCTTTATTAGATCGAGGTCAGGGACTATCTTTTGCCTCTTTTTGTATCCCTGGGGCTTGTCTGACAGATGGTAGGTGCTTAATAAATGTTTATTGATTGGTTGATTGACTTCTGTAGAATTAAGATTGGTCAATTCATTAGTATGAGTTCTGATGCCTTTTAGTGCTTGTGGTAGGAGCAATATCCTTTTCCTTTACCTATACAGGTAAGTTAGTTTTTTTTTTTCCTTAAAAAGTATTAAGACATTCTTCAAAACTTGGTTGGCTCAGGGAACTAAGGACTCAGACCAATTGACAATGTTTCCTCATTGCCTAGGTACATAGCAGCCATGAAGAATACCAGAAAACTCACAAAAGCTTGGCTGGTGGTTGCTAATGAGTAATGCAGTCAGAGAAACTAAATTCAGCTGAATGAACTCAAAGGGTTCTCAATTCCTCTGCTTATTGAATATCTTTTTCTATGGCAAAGTATATTTCTTTTTAAATGTCAAATGACTATAAGTGTCTCATTTTATTTCAATATTAGGATTAAACTACTAGGGGACTGGACTAAGTCAGGCCCAGGTATGAATAATATTGTTTTCCATTCCATTTTTAATTGGCATTATGTTTATTACTCACTGGATTCTGCTTATTTCACTGTGCATCAGTTCATATACATCTTTCCAAGTTCTTTTGAATTTATCATTTTGTCATTTCATTGTATTAGCATAATCCTTTATTATATTCAATACCACAATTTGTTTAGCAATTCTCCAGTTAGTGAGTATCCCCCCCTTTTTTTTAGCTGCCAGAAAGTATTGCTATGAATATTCGGTTATGAATGGGATTTTGATCTCCTTGGAATATAAATACCCATTAGTAGGATCAGACCAAAGGTTAGAAACAATTGAAAAAGACAAATGATTGATTGAATCTGAACTTGGAGTCAGGAAGTATTCATTTTAAATACCACTGTTGGCATTTTATTAGTGATATAACTATGACAATTTAATTTCTCTAAGATTTCAATCTGTAAAATGGGGAAATAATAGTACCTGCCTCAAAGACCATTGTGGAAATAAAAAAAAAGTGAATGAAGCATTTCTGCAAATTACATAAATTTAACTATAATGATTAATTTAGTGACTCTTCTAATATAATTCTGATATGTTTCTCAGATGGTTGAGTCAGTTCACAGCTGTATCAAAAGAGTATCAGGAAGGTTTATCTCCCAATTATTGCTCTAACATGAACTATTTTGCTTTTTTATCACATTTGCTAATGTGCTATGTGTGAAGTGAACTTCAGAGTTGTTTTTAACTTGCATGTCTCTTTTTCTTAGGGATTTGGAGCAATATTTAATATGGTTGTTGATAGCCTTTTTTCTTTTGAAAACCCTTGTACATATCCTTTGACCTCTCATGGGGAAAGACTCTTGGTCTTTCTTCTTTTTATTTATTGAATCTGTTGGAATTCATATCTTCTTCCCTCATCTTTCCTCAATTCCATATCCAGAGCCCATATTAGTTGACCAATTACTTGATTTTAAGTCTTGTAACAAGAACCCAAACTTGAGAAATTGTTTGATCAATGCAAGTCAAATATCACTTAGATAAATACCCATCTTATTGATGTTTCTTCTGCATTATTTATGCCTAGTTTTTTTTTATCCTGCTGGTATTCTCTTTAAAAACCTTGATTCAGTTGCTTTCTATTATCTTCTGAGTCAAGTTCCTAATTATTTACCTGACATTCAAGGCCCTCCAAATTTAGCATCACCTTCCTTTGTACACTTACCTTGTGTTACTCCCTTCCATGACCTTTTAAACTCTGTGCTTCTTTAAGTTCCTACCCTGCTTTAAAATCTAAAGTAAAAGAAAATTCAAGCATGCCAGAAACATTATTATTATTTGGCTTAATCTAATTCTAAATGATTCTGCTTGGGGGATAGGGATGGCCCAGAGATAGGCAGAGTTTCCTTATGCCTTTGAAAACCAAACATAAACTATTTTTCGGCTTATAATTTATAACATCCATAGACAAAATCCTAGAAAATATTAAGTAAAGATTTAGAATTTAAATAATATTCTTAGTGACTAAAAATGTCAGCATATTCTAGAGACTAATTTTCCTAAAATCGTTGCATTCTTCTTCAACCACTCCCTCCAAAGATTCTCCTTTCTATCTTGACAAATATGAATTCAAGAGATACTTCCATTAAGTGGAATAATAAAATCATTCTTTCTTTGCTTAGTCAGAAAATCACCCTAATCTTGTCAAGGCACGCGAAAAGAAGTACTACTATTAAGTTGATCAATCAAGAACACTCATTCCATACCACCTTCCCTTGTGTATTCACTGCCCCAAATTTCTCCTCCTGAAAACAGTGTTTCTCCCTGAACTTTAACTCAATTTGCTCAAATAAATTTGTTAGGTCTTTGGTAAAGGGAAAAGGAACCTTCATACAAGGCATTAACAAGAATTTTCAGGTGATTTTAACAGATGTGAACATGGATATTATAAGAATTTAGAAAGAGTTATTTCTTTTTTTTTTTTTTTTCTTTCTTGGGAGGCATTTGGAGTTGAGTGACTTGCCCAGGTTCACGCAGCTGGTGAGTGTCAAATGTCTGAGGCTGGATTTGAACTCAGATCCTCCTGACTCCATGACTGGCTCTATCAATTGAATCATCTAATTGCCTTAGAAATCGTTATTTCTTAATATTTCTAAAAGAGGGAGCAAGGGTATACATCTTCAGTACTGCCTTCAACCTGAAGCCTTCTTTAATATCTCTTTTCAATTATAAGCTTTACCTTTGGATTTCACATCCTTTTGTCTTGCCCTCCCCCTAACATATTTATCAGGTTTTCTTGTATTATCTACCTGTATTTGTGTCTTATACTCTTACTAGAATGTAAACTTCATGATGTCAGGGACTATATCAGTCAAGAGTCTGGTTTTATGTAAATTCAGTCTTCTAATGTGTGTGTGTGTGTGTGTGTGTGTGTGTGTGTGTGTGTGTGTGTGTGTGAGAGAGAGAGAGAGAGAGAGAGAGAGAGAGAGAGAGAGAGAGAGAGAGAGAGAGAGAGAGAGAGAACATTTTTTCCCTGAGGCAATTGGGGTTAAGTGACTTGCCCAGGGTCACACAGCTAGGAAGTGTTAAGTGTCTGAGACAAGATTTGAACTGGGGTCTTCCTGACTTCAGGACTGGTACTCTATCCACTGCGCCAATTAGCTGTCCCACCAACAAACTCTTTAATACCTCTACAACACAGCAAGCCAGTGACCAGGCTCCTAGCTCCATACCAAGAAGGGTGAGACAGTGCCTCCTGTGCCCCAAGAATAGAAATTAACTCTAAATGTCATGAAATAGGCTAGAAAATGAGCCAAAAAAGTTTTGACTATAGAAAGTTACTATAGTGATAAGGAAAATCAAAACAAGATTTGTCTAAAGAGGACAACAATATCAGAATCATACATAGAAGCTTCAAAGAAAATTATGAATGCATCTCAAGCCCCTAATTCTTTCTTTGGAGCTCAAAATGGATTTTAAAAATCAAATAAGAGAGGTAGAAGAAAAACTGAGAAAAGAAATGAAAGTTATGCAAGAGAGTTGTGAAAAAATAGTCAACTGAAGAAAACAAACTCTTAAAAAGCAGAATTGACCAAATAGAAAAGGATATACAAAAGCTAATGAAGAAAATTGGAATTGGGAAAGAGGAAGCTAAGAAATTATAAGACACCAAGAATTAAACAAAATCAAAAGAATGAAAAAAATAGAAAAAATATAAAATACCTCATTGGGGGGAAAAAACCTATTTCCCTGACCTGGAAAATAGATCCAGGAGAACTAATTTAAAAATTATTGGACCACTAGTAAGCCATGATCAAAAAAGAGAGCCTGGACAGTGTCTTTCAAGATTTTCTCAAGGAAAACTTCCCTGATATCTTTGGATCAGAGGGTAAAATAGTAATTGAAAAAAATAATCTGCCTATCATCTCCTGAAAGAGAACACAAAATGAAAACTCCCAGGAATATTATTGCCAAATTCCAGAACTCTAAGGTCAAGGAGAAAATACTGTAAGCAGCTAAAAAGGAACAATTCAAGTATCAAGAAGTCACACTCAGGATTACACAGGATTGAGCAGCTTTTACATTAAAGGATCAGAGGGCTTGGAATATGATATTATGGAAGGCAAAGGAGCTTGGATTATAACCAAGAATCACTTACACAACAAAATAGAATATAATCTTTCAGGGAAAAATTGGATATTTAATGAAATAGGGGAATTTCAAACCCATTGCTAAATGGGTCTAAGGAATTAGTGCTAGTGATTTCAGTTGACAGAGTAAATTTTTGGAGTCTTTAGAGGAATATGTCCTGTCCATTCTCTAACATTTTATAATAAACGCTCTCCAAATAAGTTGATTATGAGTTTGTTAACAGTTCAGAGAAATTGAGAGCTTCTATGCAAAATTACATATCCTAATAAAAATCATTAAATAAAAATATGTATATGTTATAGGATATGTTAAACCCTGACTGCTGAAATTCATTTCATAGTGTCTAGACTGTAATTTCTATTACCTTCCTTAATTATGTGTATATAGAGATATACTTTGTCTTTAGAGTTTTATAACTGCAAGTGCCATCTTTATTCGGAGGAATGTAAATGAATTAATATTGCTTGCTAGAAAATAAATATATGCACACATACATTTGTACAATGATATCCTTTGTCAGGATCTTTGAATATTAGAAGTTTACACCTTTCAACCTTATGGAATAAGAGTTAGCATTCATATATGGAATACTAAGTGAAAAAGTTATGAGCAGAATTGAATACTATCCTGTATCTCTATGTTTATGGTATTAAATTCAAATCAAAATAAGGGGCCCCTGAACTGCACATAATGATTGTTATATAATGACTTAGAAAACCCCACATTAATATTATCTCCATTGTATTGTAATTTTATTCATTTTGTTAAAATTTTCCCAATTATATTTTAATCTGGTTCTAGTTGACACCCAGAGCCTTGTGGACTCATTTTGAATGTTGATGATTCTGTTCTATGTCATTTTCTTGCATATTGTTTTCACCTCTGAAACCAGTTAAGATGTGTTTTCCTCTTGTTTCATTAATTATAACTTAACAGCTGAGTTTCCATCTGACACTAAGAAGCCCATAGCAGCTGTGTTATATGGACGATCCTCAACATCTCTTGTTAGACAACCTTGAGTAAACTAAGAAACATTCAGATCTCATACTCTCATTCCCCTTAACCAGTTTCTGTTCTCAAAATATATTTGTAAGCTCATTGAGGACAAGAACTATCTTTTGACTCTTAGTATATTCCCAGTGCTTAGCATAGTATCTGACACAGAGTAGGTGCTTTAAATATTTGTTGATTCATTAAGTTGTGGAAGAGATTTGATAATACCTTGTTCTTCACTAATGATCATCTTGGATCCTCTTGGCCCTAAATTTGTATCATAATCAGAGATGGAAGTGTTTTTATACAAAAAGGGGAAGCTAGGAAGTAGTCTTGAGAAAAATTGCCACACCACTGCCAAAACCTGTACACTAATTTGGAGGAACACAGTACAACCTTTCCATCTCCACCTAACTGTAAGAAATATACTCTAATCAGTCCCTTTTGGAATGTAAATCTTGTTTATGGGTTTACTCCTTTCCCCTTTCCTAAAATGGATTCCATATGCTCGTTTGGAGAAGCATTTGTGGCTAAATATAAGACTAAAACATTTGGACTTTTCATCACTGTCAACACCCCTGGGACAGAAGTGGCTGGCAATAGTGCCTGCAGCAAGGGCTAAAAATCTAATAGACTAAAACCTGAGTGGATCCAAGGTTTATAAGGAGTTTAGTAGGAAAAAATCCATAAAAGAAACATTTGGGTATTCTTCAAGAAGACTTACAGAGGCTGTGAGTTAATCTCTTTGTCTCATGCTCTCTTTAAGCCTGAGCCTACTTTCTCCTGAACCCTATTTTGTACTTGGGGGAGACTGTTTTATAGATTTTTGTGGGGGATGTTTTGTACCAATTATACCATTGTAATAATTATATAATGATTAGTTGATAAAAACTGATAATGAATGGGGGAAGCAGAATGGTGGGGGCTCATGAATTATAACTTTAGAAAACTTCCAGGTCGGCCCAACTCCATACTGATCTCCCTACTTCAAGTCTTAACCATTCTAGTCCATCTTACACTAAGCTGATTTTCTTTAAAGGCAGTTCTGATCATGTCACTACCCTACTCAATCAAATCTTGTGGCTCCCTATAGCCTCTTAGGATTAGAAATAAACTCCCCTGACCAGCTTTTATAGCCTTTTCCAAGTGCTCCTGTCCTATCTTTTCAGTCTCTCCTCATCCTGAACCTGATATTTAGTTGTTCCTCACATGATTACACCCTCCAGCTCTGATCTTTGTGTCTTTGCCTAGAATCCTCACCTTCACCTCAGAGAATCCCTCTCTTCCTTCCAGATTCAGTTAAAGCAGTACCTTCTATGTGAAGGCTTTTCAGGTCTTTTACAACTTCATCCTCCCTCTCTCTCTGTTAGCTTCTTTCTATTTATTCTCATATATGTACTTGCTGTCTCAAATAGAGTGCAAGCTGATTGGGAGAAGGGATTCCCCTCAATTCATTATATTTGTATCTCCTATACTAGCATGATGTCTAACACACCAAAAAAAGTGTTTAATAAATGTTTATTGATTGATTGACTTTCTAGAATGAGAAAGTGTTTAGAGGGAATATGGGGGAGTGTGTTGAATTGACTTCTAAGCCATTTCCCTGAATCCCCTGGATGGGCTTTTCTTTTAATTTGTGTGTTTATGGTTTGGTGTGTCCCTGCAAGAAGGCTCTTACATTCTGGCCAGGTTTTCAATGGTTCTCTTTTCCTCCCTCCTCCAACTCACCAATTTAGTGGCTTTGGTTATTGTTAGTAAACAGTGGGGACATGGTAGAACAGAACAGAAATTGCAAGCAAAATCAGGCAGAGGTGCATGAATAGAGTGTGAAAGGAAGAAGGAAGCACTTGGGAAGTGATGCAGGTGAGAAGTGAGTGGTGGAGAGAACCAGACAATGTGAGAAAAAGATGCTCAAACATGACACCAGAAAATGACAGACCATCTGCCATGAGTCTGGGAAGAGATTGCTAATAGAGCTGGAGCAGGTGCAGTGGGATGGGCATTTACTAGTATAGGATGAATCAACATAAGGAAGAGAAGAGTGAGACAGAAATCTGGGATGAAGAAATTTAGAGATCATCATTCATTTAGAGAAATAGAAACTGAGTCTCAGAAAGAGGATGTCTACCATCACAAAAGTAGCCAGCAGCCAATCTGGAATTGGAACCAAGGTCAGAGGCCCTTTGGATTGAATCCTTTACCTGGTCCACTCCACCAAGTGCTTCATCTCACTACATGATGTTAAAACTTACAGGGCAGCCACCATGGTCCTTGGTTAAAAGTTTCTGAGTAGCAGCAATGTCATAATGTACCTCCAGCCCATGCCTTAGTCTTGCCTCTGAGGACTCTCTCATTTAAAACATCAAAACTATGAGCTTCTTACATAATTAAGTAAACAAAAGAAATAAAATATTTACCTTCTGATAAACAATGGGTCACGGGATGATAGACAGAAGCCAATCTTTGGAATCAGGAAGACCGGGTTAAATTTCTATTTCTGTTGCACACTACCTGAGGGTTAGAATTAATTTCTCAATGCGTGAAATTCTCAAAAATTATAAAAATGACTGACGAATTGCACATATTTAAGTGGGAGGAATTTCTAAATCAGAAATTTCCTACATAGACAAAGCAGCAGGTTCAGACACACACTGCCACCATCACTACCATCATCAAGCAAACAAGAAAATAAAGAAAAAAGTCAAGGGGTCAATGTCACAAGACAACAAGACACACTCATTTATCCATAGTGATACATACAGACATATGCACAAACTCCGACATGTACCTAGAGCGTCAGCATTCAGGATGCTTCAGTCACAACCGCAGCTCATGAGTGATGGTCTATTGGTCCCCTCTCTGGAACATCTCTATAGATGGGCAAATGTGGGACTCAGCTTGGTATTTTCTCTCCTTCTCTCACTTCAGCTCCCTCTGGGGACATGGCTTTCATTAAATGCACTGACCAGGCAGCTTTACTCTCCCTTTCTTGTCCCAAGAACCCAAGATAAATCTGGTTAGGAGGCCCATTAATGAGAAACATGATCTAAACCTGTAAAGGCTTTAATGCTCTGGGGAAAAATATTGTTTTTTTCCACATTTAAAAGAAGTGCTTCTATTATCTCCCTCAAGATGAATTCTTGCTATTTACTCACAGTTTTCACTATGAAAAAAACATATGCATTCCCCTGGGGCTTCTTTCTTGCTTGATAACCTCATAACCAGATTGTAAGCTCATATATATCACAGTGCTTGTTACTGCACCTTCTCTCAGGTGTAGAGATGGATGAGTCTGGGGTTTATTTATCCACAGTGCAGTAAACTTCAGTTCTTGCTTTTAGGACATGCTCAGTCAGTTCTTGACAAGGTTGATGTCCACTTGTAGTGGACGCTATTAATATTGTAAAGGAGCCACAGAATGCCCTTTCTTGCTTTAGCTATCCACATGCTTTGGGCTTCTGCTGCGCTCTTCAGAGCCATTATCAATGAATGCAAACTCAGCAAATGTTTATTAAGCCCCTATTATGTGCAAGATAAATAACATGAGGTTTTCCTCTTCTTGCAGCTTACAATCTAGCAAAAGGAGAAACGTGGATGCAAAGATAACGATGATTCAGGGTATTCTACAAAGCCTTTGGGTTCATAATCCTTTGGACTGCCCCAAAAAGCTCATTTTCTCATTAACTGAGATTCCAGGAAAGTATCTAATGTTAATGTGACTTTTGACTTGTGTCTAGTCTTCCCAAATGTAGAAACAAAGTCCTAGTTTCCATGTAAATACTAATATTAGTAATGCATGTGGGGAGGACAACCTTTTGTTTTTTGACATCACAAAATGCAGAAGATATAGAGTCTCTAGAAGCCCCAAACAAAGAGAAATACCTAAACCACTCAAATGGCCTTTCAACTTCCTCAGTAGGAAGTCTAACTTGGGGTTGACTTTGAAATTCTGGTGGGTCCCCATTCCTAGCATAGGATCTTACACAATCCTTCTGAATCTTGAGCATTATACTGTGCTTTTGATTTTCAGAAAAAACAAACAAACTTTGACAACTTAAGAAGCAATGCCTTCCATTGCTCAAATAACTCAGTGGACTCCCCCCCCCCCCCCATATGACACTATTCAGATAATACACAGGAAATTTTCTTTTTTTTTTTTCAAGGTGTAAATTGTATCAGCGCATCTTTTTTTAGAGGGCTCCCAAACTTGTGAACTTTTGAAAGTGTGGTTAATTCACAAAGTAACCTCTAAGACTTGTGATAAAAAGCAAACTTTCCTTCTTGGGCTGGGTAACTAGATTCTGGAAATGTACTATCTAGGAAATTCAAAATGCCTCTTTCTCCCCAGATAGTGAATGAACTCTCCCCTTGTCCTGCTAGGAAACAAAATGGTGGCCTTTTCCATGTGCTTCAGCAAGAAATCTATTAGTGCCCCAGCTACTGCTATTTCTTCTGCAGGGAAAATCTGCTCTGAAGATTTCTTTTCTCATTACTACTGTAAGTACATGGAGCTTTCATGTCTCTTTGCCCCAAGGCAGTCATTTCTTGTTCCTTTGGGAGAAGACTGTACTTGAGCAAAGACTTTCTTTTTGTCAGGACCTGGACCATTCTGTACATTGCTGATCTGTCTTCTGAACATCAGAAAATAAAGGGGAAGTCCAAAAGGGGGCCGATCTGATCTAATTACTTTCATGGACCACAGAAGACAGTGGCTGCTCTCCAGAGTCTATCTTCCTGTGTTCCAGGAAGCCAGTCATCATGCAGGCAGTCTGTTTTTCAAAATTAGTCAGGATCCATTCCCTATCCTATCAAGAAGGCAACAATGGTGTATTCCTATACAGTCCCTAAGGAGGTACTTCTCAGATGCCTTCAAAAGTAATCCCATCAAGTAGATTTGAGACCTTATCAAAGTGATTAGGGATTCTCCAGATCCATGCCTTTTATATACAAATAACTGAAACGTGAAACAGAACAGCAGTGCATAAGAGAGACAAAGTACAATACAAAGTGGTTGCCAACACTTCCCCTGGTTGGCATCTTGTGTGGTACAGTGGAGAGAACACTGGACGTAAAATTAGGAAGCCTGATTTTGGTTCCTAGCTCTGAGATTTAAGCATTACTAAATCTCTTTTAAGTTTCTTTATCTAGAAAGAAGGGATAAGGCTTAAACTTCATATAATACTTTAAGGTTGGCAAAGTGTTTTGTTTACATTGTCCCATTTGATCCTTATAATAATCATAGGAGATAGGTACCACAATTCCAATTTTGGAGATGAGAAATAGAAGCTCAGTGAATATAGGGTCTCACTGCTAGTATCAATGATCACCTTCACTTCCCTACTACATAAAACCCTTAAAATGCAACCATACTTATATTTTAAATACTTCAATAAGAACACTTGGGTATCATTGTGTGAATGCCGAAGCATAAAAATCTGTGTTCTTAAAACTGAGCTCCACCCTATCTTCTGTTTTCAAGTCATCTAATCCCTCTCCCAAATGACTAATAAAAATTTTGTCAAGAACAAGGATGAGGAATATCATAGGGATAATATTCCATTAGAAACTTCTTCTAGTTTAATATTGATTTATTAGACTCAGACGTTAACTAGTTGTGTGAATCTCAGAAACTCCCTTAACTATTTTTGCCTCAGTTTCCTCATCTGCAAAATGGAGATGAGAACAGAACCTACCTCCCAGGGTTATTGTGAGGACCAAATGAGATAATAATTAAAGCACCAAGAACAGTGCTTGACATATACTAGGCACTATATAAGTGCTATTTATCTCATTCAATGTTCCTTGGGTATAGTTGTTTAATTATTCATGAAAGCCTATTATCCAGTCCATATTACTCTATCTCATTCACATGGATGTTATGACTAACTTCGTCAGATAGCTTGCTGAAATCAAGGCTCATTATGTCTATGTTTTCTTTAAATGACTATTCTAGTATTTCTTCTAAGCTTCAAAGGAGCTTTGATTTCATATGTATAGCCCACTCTCCATTAACCACAGATGGTTCACTATGGTCTTCATGAATTTCTATCATCATATAAAAAAAAAACCCAAAACAACCTATCATCTAATGACCAATTTTGCAAAAAGTCTAATAGCTTTGATTACTAGATGAAAATGAAAAGAATATGAGATAAATCTGACATGACTTGTTTTGGGGAACCCAAGCTTGATCCTAGTGATCACTTCTTTCTTTTTAGTGTTCTCAAGTGGTTTGTTTAATATTCTGTTCTAGAATTTTGTCATGTACTGATGACAAGTTTTGTGGTTTCTGGAATCAACTTTTTTAAAAATCAGAATAATTTTTTTCTGTTTCCAGTCTTCTGACATCTCCCCTACTTATGATTCACCAAGCATCATCAATAGAATTTCTTTTATCACATTTGTAACTTCCTCTGTTTTTTGGAAAGTAATTAATCTGTTCCAAGAGACTCATTTGGAACTACTAAATGTTTTCATATAATCTTCTTATGCATCTTGGTCTTTAGTTTCCCCTTAAATATTTTTTTTTTTATTTTGGTTTGTCCAGTTTGAAGACTCTTTTCTTTGGTAAAGAATATAGATGCGAAAGAGAAATTCATTTTTCCATGCCTTGTTTTCATTATCTGTAATAATACAATAGCCTTTTGTTGATCTTGCTACTTCAATAGATGGGCAGACAGATAGCTGGATAGAACATTTATTAAGTACTTACTATGTACTCTGGGGGTATGAATATAAGCAAAACAATATAGTTCCTATTCTCAAGAAGCTTATATTCTAATAGAGGGAAGTCATGCAAAAAAGGGGAGCTGGAAAGAAGGGCAAGGCTGCTATTGAGGAAATCAAATCCCAGAAATGAGCTAGGAGTAAAGTGAAGTCTCTCCCCACTCCAATACATCTTCCAAACAGCTGCTAAGCTAATTTCCCTAAAGGTCAGATTTGACTGACCACATCATGCTCTTTCTCAATAAATTCTAATGACTTCCCATTACCTTTAAAATTAAACAGAAAGTCTGTTGGGCTTTGAAGGTCTCTCACAAGCTGACTCTCATCTACCTTTGTTATCTCATGATCTTTTATCCTCCCATACCCTAGATTGAACTTGCTGTTCCTTACTCAAGGCACAATATATCTCTTATCTTCAGATCTTTGTATTGGTTATGTCCCATGCTTGAAATGCAGTCCCTTCTCTACCTGCTCTAGTCTCTTAAAATTTCTTATTTCCTTCATAATTCAGTTTATATACCACTTTCTATATCAAGGATCTCTTAATACCCCCAATTGCTTGTCCCTACTATAACCCCTGACTCTTTTCTGATGACTTTGTGAGACATTTCCAGCATTTTTATTCATATCTCCACTTCCAACTTACTGCTCATAGTGGGGATATTAGTATGTTCCTTGTTCCCCAAAGCCATTTTTAAAATTCTCCCTCTGCCAACATCACTTAGCAGCCTCTCCTTCTTTGAGATTTATGCTATTCACTCTTATCATTTAATCCAGATCTCTTGTCCTATATCTATGGACCCTTACCAAACTGTCTCTTTGGCTTGTTCCCACCACTTCCCTCCTTTCCTCCTTTACACATGCTGTTGAACAGAGCTGGAGCAAATAATGAAAGCATGCTGATTGGATCCACTACAAGTTTGTTACATAACCTCAACTGGGCTTGCACTGCCTTAAGGCAATCTTTTTACACTTCCCTAATCAATTTGATATCCCTCTCACCACAGCAGCTATTCCAAACCCTTTTATCCCCTCTCAAGCTGCCCATAGCATCTTCTACTCACAACTCTCAGGAGAGGACCCTGACCCACACTTCATTGAAAATATTGAGGCCATTCACCTCACTTCAGAGATACACCTGTTTTTCCTTTCTCCTCATCTCACATCAGTGAGACATCTTTTCTCACTAATTCCTCCTTCGCTCTTGACTCACATAAAAAGGTGTTTATTCTCTTTACTAAACCCAACCTCTCTGCAATTACCCTTGATCCCATTTCCTTCCCTCTTCAACAGATTGATTCCATTATTATCTTTCCCATCTTTCTATGTCACTTTGTCTGACTCTGTGCCTCTGTCTTCCTGTTTCTCTGTTTTTCTGCCTTTCTGTCTCTTTCTCTTTCTGTTTTTGTCTCTCTGTCTCTCTTTTTCTATTTTTGAAAATCTGTCTTTGTCTCAAATTTTCAAAATCTTCCTCCTGAATCCTTCTCTGTTGCCTACAAATTTTCTTATATCTCCTCTTTCCTTAAAACAAATAAACAAAAGTTCCTTTTTGGTCCAACCACCTCCTCTAGCTGTTGTCCTATATTTCTTCTCTCCTTCCTTAGATAACTTCCTTGAGAAAACCATCTATATTGGATGTATTTATTTCTTTCCCTCTTACTCCCTCCTAAACCATCTATAACCTGGTTTCTAATCTTTTAATTCAACTAAAACTGCCTACTCCAAAGGTACCAATGGTTTCTTAATTGCCCAATCTCTTTGTTTTTTCCATTCCTCATCTGTAGACTTTGACATTGTCAACTGAGGGAATTGTCTCTTTTCCTGCATACTCTAGTTTATTATGATACTCTTTTCATCTGATTTTCCCTTACCTCTATGACCTTGCTGGATCTTCCTACAGATCAAGGCTATTAACTATGGGTGTCCCGGATGCTTCTGTCCCAGACCCCCTTCTCTTTTTTCTCTCTATATTATCTTGTTTTCACCTGCTTACATGGATTCAATTATTATCTCTCTGAAACTGATTGATTCCCACACATAATCAACTCTAATCTCTGTCCTGAACTTTACTCTTGCATAAACAGGTGCTTTTTGGACATCTTAAAGTGGATATTCTGTAGGCATCTCAAACTTGACATGTCCAAAACTGAACTCATTATCTTTCTCTCCAGACTTTCCTCTTTTTCTCAATTTTCTATTACCATTGAGGATACCACCATTCTTCCAGTCAGAAAGACTCACAACCTTAGTGTCATCCTCAACTACTTCCTCCTGCTCAGCCTACATATCCAATTTGCTGTCAAATCTTGTCATTTCTGCCGTTACAACATTTCTTATAGTGTCCCCTTCTCTCTTCTCACACAGCTGCTCTGACAACATGGGCTTTCATCATGACTATTATTCAATATTTTACTAGAAATGTTAGCTTTAGGAATAAGAGAAGAAAAAGAAATTGAAGGAATTAGAGTAGGCAATGAGGAAACAAAACTATCACTCTTTGCAGATGATATGCTAGTATACTTAGAGAATCCTAGAAAATCAGCTATAAAAATTACTTGGAATAATTAACAACTTTAGCAAAGTTGTAGGATATAAAATAAACCCACATAAATCATCAGCATTTCTATATATTACCAACAAAACTCAGCAAGAAAAGGAAGGAAGAGAAATTCTATTTAAAATAATTGTAGGTAACACAAAGTATTTAGGATTTTATCTGCTAAGACAAACCCAGGAATTATATATAAAGATAGTTTTCAACATTCATTTTTATAAGATTTTGAGCTCCAAATTTTTTCTCCCTTCTTTCTATCCTCCTCCCCAAAATGGCAGACAATTGATACAGGTTATGCATCTGTAGTCATGTAAATATATTTCCATGTAGTGAAAGAAGAAATAGAAGAAAAGAGAAAAAAACATTTTTCCCCCCTGAGGCTGGGGTTAAGTGACTTGCCCAGGGTCACACAGCCAGGAAGTGTTAAGTGTCTGAGACAGATTTGAACTCAGGTCCTCCTGAATTCAGGGCTGGTGCTCTGTCCACTGCTCCACCTAGCGGCCCTGAAGAAAAAACATTCTTAAAAAGTGAATTAGGGCGCAGTGGACAGAGCACCAGCCTTGAATTCAGGAGGACCTGAGTTCAAATCTGATCTCAGACACAACATGTCCTAGCTGTGTGACCCTGGGCAAGTCACTCAACCTCAGCCTCAGGAAAAAAAAAAAGTGAATTAGGTATACTTCAATCTGCATTCAGACTCCATAGTTATTTCTCTGGAGGTGAATACCATTACTCATCATGAATCCACTAGAATTGTCTTGGACCATTGTATTGCTGAGTCAGTCATAGTTGATCATCACACAATCTTGCTGTTATTATATACAACATTCTCCTAGTTCTTCTCACTTCACTTAGCATCAGTTTACATGAATATTTCCAGGTTTTTCTGAAATCTGCTTCCTTATCATTTCTTAGAGCACAATAGTGTTCTATTACATTACAATACCACAACTTGTTCCACCATTCCCCAATCAATGGACATTATCTGTTTCTTATTTTTTGACACCTCAAAAAGAACAAATATTTTTGTATATGTGGGTGCTTTCCCCTTTTTATCTCTTGGGGATATAGACGTAGTGAGGTTATTTCTGGATCAAAGGGTATGCACAGTTTGTCCTTCGGGAACAGTGACAAATTGTTCTCCAGAATGGTTGGATCAGTTCAAATTCCATCAATAATGTATTTGGTGTCCCAATTTTCCCACAACTTCTCCAACATTTATCATTTTCATTTTCTTCCATATTAGCCAATCTGATAAAGTATATACATAACGGTTACCTCAGAGTTGCTTTAATTTTCATTTTTCTGATCAACGGTCATTTTGAGCATTTTTTTATCTGACTATACAGAATTTCTTCTAGAAACTTCCTTCCTTCCTCCCTCTCTCCTTCCTCCCTCTCTCCTTCCTCCCTCTCTCCTTCCTTCCTTCCTTCCTTCCTTCCTTCCTTCCTTCCTTCCTTCCTTCCTTCCTTCCTTCCTTCCTTCCTTCCTTCCTTCCTTCCTTCCTTCCTTCCTTCCTTCCTTCCTTCCTTCCTTCCTTCCTTCCTTCCTTCCTTCCTTTCTTCCTTCCTTCCTTCCTTCCTTCTCTCCCTCCCTTCCTTCCTCCTAATTCCCTCCCTCCCCCTCTCTTTCTTTTTCTTTGTTTGTTTGTTTCTTTCTTTCCCTCTTTCTTCCCCCCTCCTTTCTCTCCTTTTGATACTTTGCTCACAAGTCTATACCACTGTGGACGAGCTTCATCAGGCATTTTTTGAAATCAAGCCCTATACAGTGTGTCTATGACATCCTCTGAGCACCTAGCCTAATCCTTTTCTCATACTTTAAAACAACCTGTGATTTCATAGGACTCTCAAATTTAATCTTTATCAGTGGCACTGGTCTCCTGGCTGTTCCATGAATCAAACACTCCATCTTTCAGCTCCCAGGCATGCTCTCTAGCCATCTTCCATGCATGGAATTCTTCCCCCTGCCTCTAACTACTGAACTTCCTTGCTTCCTTTAAGTCCCAACTAAAATGTCACCTTCTATAGGAAGCATCCCCCACCTTCTCTTAGTTTCAGGGCTTTCGTTCTGTTAATGATTTCCTATTGATTCTGTATATGGTTTGCTTTGTCCTTACTTTTTGAATGTTGTCTCTCCCATTAGACTGTTAGCTCCCTGATGATCTTTTCTTTTCAGGGGGGCTTAGCATAGTTCCTGGAACATGAGTAAGAGCTTAATAGGTGTTTATTGATTTAATAAATATAAATTCAATAATAAATTCAAATAAATAAAATTAAGCATTGATTTATTTTTGTTTATATGTTTCTGTTTTCCAGTTTTTGTACATATCCTTTAAAATTTGTTCTCATCAGGGATTTTCTTGTGTGGTCATATTTATGTGTGTGTGATTTTTAAAGTTAACTTCCCCTTCTATTCCTCACTTAAGATTCTATGTCAAAGTTTCATCTTTTAGAACTTTCCGTCTTTCTTATATATTTTTCTCTTGACCATGGTATTGAATCTATCTTTTCTCTGGACTTTTTGGTGCCTATTTTCCTAGAGTTGAGAATATATGTCTGATCATGGCTGACTGAAAATGTGAAAGTAGAGACCAAATCAGGGGGACGGCTACTCAGGGGCTAATTCTGGCGGCATTATTGGAAAACATGCAAAGCCTTCCCAGATGACAAATTTGAAAGGGAGACCATTCAATTGGATGTATAAATTCTGCTATATTTGTAAAAAATAAAAACAAAATCAAACATACATACACATTCACACAAACACACGCACACACAGTTCCTATACAGGTGTAGACACTTCAGAGCTTCCCAGGTAGGCATGAGGGTCAGAAAAGGCCTGTCCCAAATTCCCACAAAATTAGTCCAATCAGAGCTGACCCCAAAACCATCTCTTGCTCTTCAACTAACAGTTCTCTCCTCTGGGCAATATGCTACTTCATCTAATTCCATTTCTGTGACTCAGGGTATAAGGAATGGGGTGGGTACTTAGCCAGTAATAGAACCAGTAGAGTAGACTGTGGGATGGCCATTAAACACAAACGTAAATAAGAGCAAGGATTACAAAATACAGTTACCTTCTGTGTCTCTGGCCCAGGGATGCAGGGTAGAATATGTACGTCCCTGGGATGAAAGATTTATAAGTATCCTGCTCTGGCATCCCCAGGATGTCATTTAAATCACATCTCCTTTTCATTTATAATAAGGGCCATGATGATGGGCTTGGACATGACGAATTGAGCAGGGCTGAGCCGGTTATCTCTGTGGGTTTAATCTATGGCCCTGGGGAGAGATGCCATGGAGGTGCCTCTTAATAGAATCTGGCTCTTAATAGAATCACTCAGAGAGAAGCTGGAAGATCTCTAGCTGAGGGGTTTGAGTGAGGGACATGCCCTATCATCAGAATGATTCCAGCTGCTACCAGTTGGTACCATCCTTTTTCCTTTGACTCCTTGCTGTTCCTCTGTCATGTCACTCAGGCCACCCAACAAGGGCCAGTATTTTCTCATCCAAAGTGGTTCGCTCGCTCACCTTTGCTGTTCCATTTCCCATAGTTAAGAGAGAGCACTAAGGCATTAAATAGCATTAGCCCTTGCTAGGCAAACATTGCAACAAAGAGAATACAAACACACCTTCAACTACTTTTGTACCTTTAATGTGGTACTAATTTTTACAAATCTTTATATAGCACTTTCAGATTTCCCTTTTACATCAGGATCCCCAGAATAGTTGCCCAAGTGGCAAAAAATTGGAAACTGAGGGGCTGTGCATTAATTGAGGAATGGCTGAACAAGTTGGGATATACGATTGTGATGAAATACTATTGTGCTATAAGAAATGATGAGCAGGGTAGTTTGAGAAAAAACAGGGAAGGTTTCTATGAACTCATGCATAATGAAGTAAGGAAGCACCAGAACATTATAAAGAGTAACAGCATCATTGCAAGGATGGTCAACTCTGCATGACTTAGCTTCTCTGATCAAGACAATGATCCAACTCTGATTGACATGACTTTTTTCAACAATGAGGTGATTCAGGCTAGTTCCAATAATCTTATGATGGAGAGAGCCATCTAAATCCAGAGAGAGAACTGTGGGAACTGTGGACCACAACAAAATATTTTCACCTTTTTTGTAAGTATGTATGCTTTTTTGTTTTCTTTCTCATTTTTTTCCTTTTCTATCTAATTTTTCTTATACAGAATGATAATTATGAAAATATGTAGAGAAGAATTACATATGTTTAACACATATTAAGTTACTTGATGTCTAGGGGAAGAGGTGGGGGGAAGGAAAGGAGAAAAATTTGGAACACAAGGTTTTACAAGAGTGCATGTTGAAAACTATCTTTGCATATATTTTGAAAATAAAAAGCTAATTTTTTTTCTGAGGCAATTGGGGTTAAGTGACTTGCCAGATCACACAGCTAAAAAGTATTAAATGTCTAAGGCCAGATTAGAACTCGGATCTTCCTGACTTTAGGGCTGTTGCTCTATCCACTGCACCATCTAGCTGCCCCAGATAATTTTTTAAAAAGACAATTATTCAAGACAATTTCAAGGATTCAATGATCAAAGATGCTATCCATCTCCAGAGAGAGAACTGATGTACTCAGAATGGAGACTGAAACATAATTTTTAGTTTGTTTTAAATTTTAATATTTTGTTTTTTTCCTAATTGCATGGAAAAATAATTTTTAGCATTTGTTTTTAAAAAAAGTTTTGAGTTCTAAATTCTGTCCCTCCTTTCCTCCCTCCTTCCCTCCCTTCTTTCCCTCATTGGGAACGCAAACAATCTGATATAAGTAATACATGTTCAGTCATGCAAAATGTATTTCCATGTTAGTCATGGTGTGAAAGAAAACACAGACAAAAAATCCCCAAGAAAAATAAAGTATATGAAGCTTACTTTTTAAAAATCTGTTTTTCTTTATTGTTTTGTTTGTGTTTCTTTTTGTAATATGGCTAATATGGAAATATGTTTTCCATGACCTCATATGTATAACCAAAATCAAATTGCCTTCATTCTCAAGGAGAAGGAAGGAGTAGGTGGGAGAATAAATATTTGGAACTCAAAAGGTAAAAAGAATATTTAAAAATAATTTTTACATGTAATTAGGACATATTTAATGAAATCAATAAAAATGATCATAAAAAATAGCTACCTTAGGTTCAACATTCTGTGTTGGTCCAAATCCATAAGACTATAGCTCATGAGCCCCTAAGCAATGTCTTTACTGTTAATAGTCAGAGGACACAACTAGCTCAAAGCAAAGACATTTATTAAAATGTATAATTAGAAAAGTAGCAACAATCCTCCCCATGTCCTAAACCTGGCGTGGCATTCTCCCACAGATACACTCAACATCAGCTAGGTGATTGGATACCTGAAGAGAGAAACACGTGAAGAGGAAAAGGATGACTAGGACTCAGAAGAGTAGGGCATGTGGGACAGAGGGTAGCTCATGACTGATGTTGCAGGGATGCTGTTGCCTTTGAATTGCTTCAACTGACCTACAATACACCAGATGCTGTACCACTGGTCACTGTCATACAATGCCTGGTCATCACTGTGGTCATTTTCTGAAAGAATTGAGGATCTCAATTTAATGCTACAAGTGGGATCTTATCCAAGAACCCTTTGGTCTGTATTTTTACTTCTCCAAGGAGCAAGATACATTAGAATCTCTCTCTCTCTCTCTCTCTCTCTCTCTCTCTCTCTCTCTCTCTCTCTCTCTCTCTCTCTCTCTCTCTCTCTCTCTCTCTCTCTCTCTCTCCATTTCTATCTTTCTACCTCTCCCTATTTCTCTCCTCCTCCTCCTCCTCCTCCTCCTCCTCCTCCTCCTCCTCCTCCTTCTTCTTCTTCTTCTTCTTCTTCTTCTTCTTCTTCTTCTTCTTCTTCTCCTGCTGCTTCTTCTTCTCCTGCTGCTTCTTCTTCTCCTGCTGCTTCTTCTTGTCTCCCTTTCTCAATCTTTCTGTGCTTAGAACACTTGACTTAAGTCATTTTTGAAGCTGGGATTGCTGCTGAAACAAATTATAATATTGATAGTATCCCAATAATATTCTTTCTGTGCTACATAGCAAGATTCTGGTATCATACTGTGCCAGAAATGCAAAATCCTCCTTTTCTACCTGAAGGTTGGAGTTTAGGAAGCATTACCCTTGGACTCAGAAAGTCATGGACTTCCACTGCAAGAGACAATTGTTGATGGAGAGGAAAAGGGAGAGAAAATCCCCTCCCATTCTTGCTGCATTCTGCAAAGTTACAAGGGAGAAGTGAATCCTTCAGAGTACAGCCTTATTTCTTATAAGATAACTTATATCAAGAGGCGATTCAGAAATGCAGCATGGAATAGCAGATAGAGAACTGGCATCAAAATCAGGAAGACATAAGTCCTGTCTATATATATTGGCTATGTAACCCTGAATACTCATTTAATCTCTCAGGGCTAAGATTCTAAGTTGCAGAAGAGCTGTAATATGTATTAGTAGAGAGGGTTCCTACAAGTCTGGTTGAAAGAAAAAAAGACACAAAGAAACAAAAACATTGATACCCTCAGAGTGGGATCATTTTGTTTTTAAAAGCCTAATAGGAACATGGCAGCTGTGCAGTGAGCCAATTATTACATCCCATCACTTGCCTATCCAATGACAAACTTACAATGCTATCAGAAAGTTTAGAGAACGCTGTATGAAAAGTTAGTTGAAGGATTTGGAGAATAGATGACCTAGATTGAGGAGGTCAGGGTAGGGGACAACATGATCTTTGTACCCAAGTGTTTGTTTTTTTAATTGAAGCTTTTTATTTTCAAAACATATGCAAGGAAAAACTTTTCACCACTGACCCTTGCAAAACCTTGTGTTCCAATTTCCCCTCCTTCCCCCCACCCCCTCTCCTAGGTGGCATATGTTAAACATGGTAAAATATATGTAAATCCAATATGGCATATGCATTTATACATCTATCTTGCTGCACACGAAGAATCAGATCAAAAAGGGGGGAAATGAGAAAGAAAACAAAATGCAAGCAAACAACAAAAAAAGTGAAAATGTGTTGTGATCTAGTCAGTTCACACAGTTCTCTCTCTGGGTGTAGATGGCTCTCTTCATCACAAGTCTATAAGAACTGGACTAAATCACTTCATTGTTGAGAAGAGCCACGTCCATCAGAGTTGATCATTGTATAATTTTGCTGTTGCTGTTGAACCCAAGTGTTTAAAAAGCTTAGGATGGTGAGAGGACATACCAATGCTGAATGACAAGTTATTTGAAAAAACTAGTTAAAGTCTGGGGGAAAAAAAGGTCTAGATGAAGGAGCTTGGGCCAGGGGAGAACATAATCTCTTGTCTTCAGGAATTTAAAGGGCCATCATCACCAGAATGGGCCTTGCTTTATTTTGCCTTAAATAATAGACAAATTTTCTTGTTTCAGTCTGCTTACTTCTTTTCCCACTTTCCTCAAAGGATTGAATACCGACCTCCTAGTTCTTCTCTTCTTTAGAAAATTATTTAATTTGATCTATTTTATTCCTCCTTTTCAACCAACTTTTGTCTCAGTGACTCTGCCATTCATACTGATGATCTCTTTTTTTTAAATTTTATTTAAAATTTTTTCCACAGTATATATGCATGAGTAATTTTTTAAAATAATATTATCCCTTGTATTCATTTTTCCAAATTATCCTCCCTCTCCATCCACACTCTCCCCCCGATGACAGGTAATCCCATACATTTTACATGTGTTACAATATAACCTAGATACAATATCTGTGTGTAAATACCATTTTCTTGTTGCACATTAATTATTAGATTCCGAAGGTATAAGTAACCTGGGTAGATAGACAGTAGTTCTAACAGTTTACATTCACTTCCCAGTGTTCCTTCTCTGGGTGTAGTTATTTCTGTCCATCATTGATCAACTGGAAGTGAGTTGGATCTTCTTTATGTTGAAGATAGCCACTTCCACATACTGATGATCTCTTAATTCATCAGTCTTCTGAAATTCTTTGGCCTCCATCTTGTGACATCCTGGTAGTATAGAATTTCAAGCTAGAAAACTTAAGTTAGACCTCATCTAGTTTGACCTTATTTTTTAGTAGGTAATGAAACCAGGATAATTTTCTCCGGTCAATACAGGTAGTAAGTAGAAGGAAAGGATTCGAAATCTGGTCCTCTGATTCCAAATCTTTTGGTCTTTCTATTCAACCATCTTTACTCTACCTCAAGTCAAGACCAGTCAATGTACATATAATAAGTGCCCATTATGTACCAGGCACTGTGCTAAGCGCTGAAGATACTTAGAAAGGCAATAAAATACTTCTAGCCCACAAGGCCTTTATATTCTAATGGAAAAGACAACATGTAAATGAGTATACAAGACATAGCCTATACAAGTGCAAGGTACAGGTAGTGGGAAGCAAGTTGGATGGAGAGGTTGTGAAGGCCAGAAAGGACTCCTACAGAACTAGGGACTGAGTCTTGAAGGAAGCCAGGGAGGCTTGTGAATAGAGACAAGAAGAAAACTTCTGGTATAGGGAAAAGTCTATGAAAAGGCAAAAAGTGATGAAGGCCTACAACAGTACTGTAAAACTCACATAAAAATGGGGCCCACTGGACCATACATAGGATCTCTGTGGGTTCTGCATGGACTCAAAAAAAATATTGTTTTTATTTATATATTGTTGCATTGTATTAAATATTTCCCAGTTACATTTTAATCTGGTTTCAGAGGCAGTGAGGAATGTTGTGGGCAAATTCTATGTGCTATGTATTTGCTCCCTCTGGCCTAGATCAGGGTATTGGCTGTGTCAGAAGGAAAAAAAAGACATAGAAGAGAAATGTTGTGAAAATAGAAATTGGATGTGTGGGGTGAGTGCCAGTGAGAAGTCAAGAATGATACCTGGTGGCTGACTTTCTGGGGCAAGGTGCTTTTAATCTGCATTATTAACATGGTCTCCATCACTTTCTCAAGTGTAGACAATCAACAAAACTATAATCAAGCTCTGATACTTAACGTTTGGGTATTTCCAAGTATAAACGCTCACACCAAGCTTTAACAGCATGCTCTTCAGAGCTAGTTTGGGCCAGCTCTGACACACCATTGATTAGGTATTTGGGTGATTAGGAAGATAGTGATATTCTCAACAATAACAGAAAAATTTGGAAGATAGGAAAGTTTTTAGGGAAAGATAATGAGTTTAGTTTTAGATGTGTTTCTAGGTCCCCATTACCGTGAATAAAGAATCCTCTGATGTAATCTCATTATTTGAATTCTCATTTCATATTTCCAATTTGGCTGGAACCATTTACCACACTTTATATAATTCTAACTTCAATTAGTAGGAATTCTAATATATTTTACTACTTTAGGGAATACATTATTTGTAATAATCAGAAACTGGCTGTCAGTAAGAGCACATTCAAAATATGTCCCCCAAATCTGTAACATACTCTCCCATTAATGTATACAGAGTCTAGGGGAACATGGGTTCAAGATTAGAGACATATGGGTCCTGGCTATTGGGAATACTTTTCTCTCCTTTGTGGGAGTCTCATGAAGTTCTTCTGAGGCCACTTTTCTGCTGGTTTCTTGTAGAGTCCTTAAATTGACTTTCTTCATATGACTGGCTTATTTTCAGCTCCTAATTTCTACATGACTTTAGTCATTCTAGGGCACTACTAGAATTAGGACATTGATGGGAAGTCCCAAATCCTCTCACCCTCCACTACAAGGTCTTTCTTTCATCTGGGGGACAGAGGAAGACCTAGGTAGAGAGACCAAGTTTATTCTCCTTCCCATTAGCAATTCCTTTTGGGGGGTTTGCTTTGAAACTTTTATCATCGAGTTGGCAGATGATGTTGAAATCCTTAGGTTCCTCATTGACTTACTATTTCATATAAAACCCACAGGACAGACAGTACCAGTTCTCTTCAACTAAGCTGAATATGCTTCCTATACAATCTCATTCTAGTGCTTCCAATAGATTTCAAGGACTCCTAGAATGATCAATGATTTCTTGGGTTTAGTCTAAAGCCTTTGATTCAATAGAGATGTTTAGACCTTGTTCACACCTAGTTCATTGATTCATTCACTGGAAGTGTTTTCACCTGATAAAGGTGCCAGGCTAAGTGGTATAGGGTAATTGATTGACTAAATGAATTTCACCTTTCATGTATAACCAAAGAAAATAGATGTTATTCATTGAAGGTTCATTGATCTCTGTTGTGGGCATGAACTAGTGAGAAACACTAAGGAACTGGTTGAAATCTTTTAAAGGCAAAATGGTGGTGAATCCTTTGTTAATGGATCCATGTTTGATGGTGTGTTTCTAAGACTGCCTCTGTTTTTCAGTCTGAAAGACATGAGCATTCTCTCTCATATCTACATGCATAAAGGGTATTCCAGATGTTCTTAGGCATAGGCTAATGTGCCTGTAGTTCTGTCAGGGGCTGGCTACTGTTGCTGCATTTGCCCCTGATATTATTCTTGTTTCCTTCCTCAGTTTCCCATGTATTTCCCCTCTGCTGCTTCAGGAAGGGTTCAGAGTGAGTGCAATAAAGAGCAGTGATTTGGTTGCCCTGCAATCTAGAATCCCTCTACAAGTTTCTGCTATATTCTTTTTATGGTGTAGCTTTGTCTGCTTTGGTGGCATTTCTGCTTATCCAAATCAGGTTTTTTCCTAGAGTCTGGGGGTATCTGCTCTCCTCCTTTTCACCTCCAACCCCCAATGCACTTGCCAAGGAACTCCAGCTGACTGCAACTGCATTTGAGAAAGATCAGCTAGTTTCCTCTTCTACCTTCCTTTGACCACTTTCCAGTAGGGCTCTGGTTGTTACAGAAAAGGAAGGTAGAAAATTAAAATTTAAAATTTTGTGAGGATAATCCTCTGGTCACTAGTCTTTAAACTTCACTGCCATACTTTTATGGTAAAGTGCATGACTCAGAGAGCATGGTCCAAATGAAAATATGTTTTTTTAAAGCTCAAAAGATAAAGTCAAAATGATTGTTTTGAATATTAAGGGAAGAAAAATTTGATTAAAATGTGCCTTTTTGCAAAATTTGTATTTTTGAGAAAAATTTTTCATTTGAAACATGACAACTCAATTAAGTTGTAGTTTATTTGATAAAAAAAAGTTTGAATTTTAAAAAATGACTTCAAGCAAGATATGAATTCAGGTTCTCTGACTCCATAAAATGAGCTTTTTGCAAAGTTTATATTTTTAAGTAAAATTATTAATTTGAAACATTGTTTAGTTAAGTTTTAGTTTTTTTAATCTGATGACAAAAATAACTTTAATGGTTGAATACTCAATAAATGATTAAAAAAAAAAAAAAAAACCCTAGGTACATATCTTAATGAAATGTTCTTCATATGCCTATGCTGAAATGCAGTGTTTTAGTAGCCGAACTCCCAGTCCAATTATTTTTATATTATTATTATTGTACCATTCAACATCTGAGAAATAAATACAATGATGGCTATTCCCATGCCTGCCTATTAGGCCACATCCTCCTTGATTTGGACTAGAATTTGGCTGTCATATACTTTTGATTATCTATCTAAAACTATCTAAGGGTAGCTGAGGTAGTTGATTAAAACAACAACAATCAAGCTTCTGGATAAATTCAAGATGATTTCTACCTTTAAATGAGATTTTAATGTTTACACAGTACTTTACAAATAGCATCTCATTTATTGCTTGCATGGGGAGACTTTTATGAAACTTTAGTGAGATTTGTATTTTAGGAATAAAGGACCAGGACTTTTGTTGTTGGCAGATATGCCTAGGGAAAGCAAGAATACAAATGCTTGTCTTATCTTTTATTTTTGCTCTAAATTCATATGCATGACAATCAAAAAAATTCTTGGAAGGGAGGGGAGCCTTGAAGCCCTAAACTAAGCTTTCCCACAGGAACTTTGGAGGGGAGGGGAGAAGGGAGACAAAGCTGCCAAAATAGTATTGAGGGACATATGTTTATAATTGGGGATTTTAAAGGAATTACCAAAAAAAAATTCTTATTCCATCTGACATGAAAGAACTCATAATAGTACTAGACCAAGTCAGTAAAAAGTATAGATTTAACCTTAGTTTGAAACATTTCACTGATATTTATTGACTGTCTGCATAGGTACAATGGATCATAGTTTCCAGTATACATTTGAAGTGTGTTGAGCTGTTTTTGTCAGGGACAGGGTTTGTTTATTTTTTTTTTAGCTATTATATTCCAGTCAATGGAAACTGAGCAGCAGATATTTGGGAAGAGCTGAATATGGTAACAGTCTCATTGACTGAAAGACTAACAGAAATGGGACAAGGACAGGGGATGCCCATCAGAGAACTATGCAAACCTGAGATGAGAATGAAGATTCTAAACCCTGCAGATAGCAACAGAGAGTGGTGGAAGAAGGGTCTCACCACAGGAAATCTGTAAATGGATAATGTCAGAGCTGTGAGCAGATCAGCTCTTTCTACTCATGGGTATGACTTCACAGTACCTTAGTCAAATCCATGTGTTTCCTGTTTATACAATTCCCCTTCACGTTTGTTTGTTTCTTGATCATATAGGTTCTCCTGGAGAACATACCCTATATCTGCACTTCAAGTGCTATGCTGGTTGATTAAATATCTTTTGTTTTGAGTTAATGTATCTTTTGTCTGTTTGGTAAAAATATAAATAAGAACGAGTTTGGGTTCATGAGCTCATGGTGCTGAGGAAGCACTGACCCACAGTAGGTTTTTTAGTCTTGGAATGGTATTACTGGAGGCTCACTTGCAATAAGAACCTTGTGAGGTATTATTGCTTCTATTTTACAGATGAGGCAACTAAGGCTCTAAAAAGTCCTTAGGGTTTAGAACTGGAAGGGTCATTAGTCCAACCTTATGATTTTGTAAGAAGGAACACGAGTCTCAGAGAAGTGGGGTGACTGGCTTAGAACCACACAGAAAGAAAGTGTCTGAGGGTGGAATTCAAACCCCAGTCTCCTTAACAGTAAGTCCAGCACTGTCCACCCCACCTCAAAATATATACATGTAACAGATATGGCTGGCTTATGATTTTTATTTACTAGAGTGATGGCTGATTAATGCAAATTCTCACAAGGCAGCTAAGAAATGAGACATAGGTCTGAACTATGGATGCAGGAGAGTCAAAGAGAAATGTAGGGAGAAGAAAGAATAAGTGGGTATGAAGCCAGGATACTGACCCTGCTACTATTAAGAAGATGCTTCCTTTCCATCATAATTGCCTTTTTAACCTTGAGACTACAGTGTCCATCACACTCCTGACTCATCTTTTGTTTCCTAACTTGTGGCACTATGTTATAAGGTTGCTCACGGGGCAGAGAGAATGGTCTCCTTAGCCATCTGACACTGGACATCATTTTAAGAAACAGAATGGAGTTCTTGCTATTTATTTTAATTCCTTGTTATTTACCTTGCATGATATTTTAAGTAAATATTATTTGGGGTCTTACTCTAATGCCATGTGTCTAATTCTGCTTATTTGGAGGGAGATTCAGAGGAAAATGGGAAAGAGGTTAGGGGGCACAGTCTTGAGTAGTGATTTTGAAAAAATAGTTGACCCAAACAGCTTCCTGGGAACCTTAAAATAGCAGTGAAAATAAAGCATATAGACACATACACATACACTTTTGCAGCAGATTAAGCTTCCTAATTATGCTGAACCTAGGCTAATATTAAACTGAGTTTACAATTCTTTAAAGCCTAAGCTGGTAGCAAAGAGGTGGCCTGGGAGTATCGGAGGACTCAGGAAGAAGGCAGCCTGGGACCTAACATTTGCCATGGATAATCCACAAAGTGTATAACACAAATGTAGATAATTAAGAGTTGATTGTAGCTATACTTGCAATTCCGTCCCGTGTGTGCAAGCGAAGGGAAGCAGAGGGCAGTTTGGAGGAAAGAGAAGAGGCTGATTGTCCTGCGCTGTCCACCTGCCCCTCACCAGTATGTGGAGCTCGTACTGTGCAGACGGCTGGTACCCTGGCACACGCTGCCTGGCAGATGGGCTATGACCTTTGTTGCAATCAGCATGTCATTAGGTAAACAAGACCCCCTGAGCCTCCCTGGTTCCTCCTGCTCCTGCTGCCAATTTTCTTTTCTTATGGAAGGACTCAGCCAGGAAGGTGGTGAGAGCCAATGGCTGGGGTTGGAGAGGAGACCCCTGCCGGGCTGGGCAGGGGGTATGAGAGTGGGGGCAGGCAGAATCCATCTCTTAAGCCAGGAACACGGACCCTTCCCTTTGGCAAGGCCTGGCCCGGCCCAGCCACGGAACAAGCTGAACTGAGGTTTCTTCGGATATCTTTCCCAGCATCCCAGAGGACCATAATGGGCATCTGTGCCTACCAGAGAGAGGATGACAGGGCAGGGCAGGGCAAAAAAGGACCAGAAATAGTCTCATCTTGGCTCTGGAAGAGGTAAGAAGTTTGCTTCTCTAGCAACCTGGTGCCAGGCTGTGGGAGGGCTGGACAAAATCATGGAATCCCTGTTAGCTTGATGGATGGTCTCTCTACTGATAATATAGTTAGGAAGGGCAAGAGGGCTGAAGCAAAGCAACTCAGAAACCCATCAGGAAATGTGCTGCCAGATTCACATTTGCTTCTCAGAAGAGAGGAGGCCCAACCCATCTGCCCAGAAATCCAGAGAACATTTAAAAAAGTTATTTTAAAATTGTTTTCCATCAAGCTTCTTATAAATCTACTTTAGTAATAATACATTTTTTTTCTTTGCTAAAATCCCCCAGTGTCTCATTGTGAGTTGGAGATGACCCAAGGGTCTCAAAGGCTATGCTAGCCAAAAACAAGCTCTGGAAGATCTTATAAAGCTGGAATGTCTTCCAGTAAGGGCCTGGGGACAGATGGTACATCTATCATTGAGGACCACACTAGCTAAATTCTGAGGCTCAACACCAGGAATCTGGCTACCAAGCGGTGAAATTTTTCAATCACAGCCACGTAAAAGTTGCCTTCCAAGGGATAAAGGAGCTATGATCTGTGGTGTCAGAAGAAGTGGCCATACAGATGAAATCACAGATCCTAGGAGTATGAAATTATTATTAGACTTAATTCAGTTCACTGCCTGGAGCTCTCTTGGAGCAGGGCAACTTAGAAATGATGGGAACGCAGGGAATTTCAGCCAAGGCAGATGACTTCAAAAGCTGTTGACCCTATCAACTCCCTCTTCCTGGCGCTGGAGTTTCCAAGGGTGGAACGTGGCCCTCCAGGTCAGTGGGTCCCCCTGATTGTCTGACTGGATGACTCATTGGGTCCGCTTCTTCCATGCTCATGTCTGAGCCACCAGCAATGAATGAAGACCTTAAACCCCACTAGAGCTTTCCATATTATCTTTAGAATCATAGGCAGGATTCTTGGGGAAATGGTAGCTCAGTGTACCATTCCTATCCTTCAGCTCATTCCTTCTTTCTACTGGGGGTTAACTAAATGAGCCTTTGAGACATATCCTCTGTTCAGTTCCTACATCCTGATAACTTGGTTCTTTTAGGAGGTAAGGAGGATCAGGCCTACTTAACCTTAATTAGGAACTCAGTAGAGGTCCATGAGTGTAGGGAAGCCAGTATTAGAAGGAAGAAAAAAAGGAAAATGAGGAGGAAGAAGAAAAGGAGAAAGAGGTAAGGCAGAGGATTTCCACAGTGAGAAACAGGTACTTGAAGGCAGCAGATGGCTGATTGTGGTTGGGGGAACCATAGCATGGTTTCTTAAGCTTATTATATCTTGTATATAAACCTCATCTCCTTAAGCAGATTCTAAGATTGCCCATGGAGAGAACCGAGATTTCTTTCTGAGTCTTTGGTATCCTCCAGGGTGACTGGCATAGTACAGGATATTCAGTAGGTGCTCAGTAAATGTTGATTGATAGTTGGATGGAGACCACTCCACAGGATTAGATGATAGCTAAGATTTCTTCCAACTCTAAATCCTATGTTTCTGTGAATTCACCAGCACCTTTCTTCCTTATCTTAGCCAACTTCCAAATCAATTTAGGGATAGCATACACATATCAGTTGTTGCTGTTTAGTCATTTCAGTCATGTTTAGCTCTTCATGACCCCATTTGGAGTTTTCTTGGCAAAGACACTGGAGTTATTGGTATGGAAGGTGATACATCTCTCAAGTCAAGATGAAGAAAATGAGTTCTTGGGCCTATCTGGAACTTAGGGTGCCCTCTATCACAAATGGTTGGCCATTTCCTTCCCTGCTCATTTTACAGATGAGGAAGTTGAGGCAAACAAGGTTAAGTGACTTTCCAGCATCAATAGCTACTGTCCCAGAGGCCAGATTTGAACTCAGGAATATGAGTCTTCATGACGACAGGCTTGGCACTCTGTGCATGATTTATGGATAAAATCCAGAGAGGCTATTGGGCTTGTTTAACGTTACCTAGGTAGCAAATGTCAAAACAAGGAATCAGACTTCTAAATTATCTAACTTTAAATCTAGGACTTTTTAACTTGCATTATACTGTAAATTGGTTGTTTGAATTTATAATGTCTAGGTTACTTGGCTAGGCAACAAAGGTCTATTCAATAATATACCTGAAACTTAATTTCAATGATACTTAGCAATAGGGCTTTGTGATAGAGGGAACCCTACATTCTGGGTGGGGACCAATAAACCCATTTCTTCATTCTGATTTGAGAGGTATAGTAAGATATCCCTCCATATCAATAACTTTGGGTCTATATAATCTGTCTAGGAGAATGATAGCTGATGTTAATGTAGACTTTCATAACTACAAGGCACCTTACTAAATGCCTTATTTCATTTAATCCTGCTAATTTTCAGGAATATAGAAAGTATAATTATTATCCCCATTGTACAAATGAAGAAGTTGAGGTTTACAGAGGTAAAGTGACATATCCAATACATCACAACCAGTGTCAGAGATGGGATCAAGCCCCAAGTTTTCTGAGGGGTATGAATAATTTTCAGATGAAGAAATTAAAGCCATCTAAAGTCATATGAAAAAATGCTCTAAATCACTATTGAGTAGAGAAATACAAATTAAAATAACTATCAGATTGACGAACAAGATAGGAAAAAATAATGACCAATGTTGGAGAAATATGAGAAAACTGGGACACTGATGCATTGTTGTTAACTTGTGAACTCATCCAGCCATTCTATAAAACAATTTGTAGCTCCAAAGGGCTACAAAACTGTGCCTACCCTTTGATCCAGCAATACCACTATCATAAAAAGGGGAAAGAACCCACATGAATAAAAATATTTATAACAGCTCTTTTTATAGTAGCAAAAAGTTAAAAACTGAGGGAAATGGCTGAACAACTTATAGTATATGAATGTAATGGAATATTATTGTTCTATAAGAAATGATGAGCAGGCTGATTTTAGAAAATCTTGGAAAGACTTACATGAACTGATGTTGATTAAAGTGAGAAGAACCAGAAAAACAGCAAAATTATGGGATTATCAACTATGATAGACTTAGTCCCTCTCAGCAATACAGTAATCCAAGAAGATTTCAATAGACTTGGGATAGAAAAATGCCATTCACCTATAGGGAGAGAATTATGGAGACTGAATATGGATATTTTCACCTTTTTGTTTGTTTGTTTTCTCATGGTTTTCCCCCCTTTTTTTGAATTTTCTTTCACAACAATGACAGAATGGAAATATGTTTAAAATGATTGTACATGTATAAGCTATATCAGATTGTTTTCTGTCTTGGGTGAGAGGGAGGTAAAGTGGGAAAGAAAAAATTTGGAACTCAAAATCTTACAAAAGTATATGTTGAAAACTATCTTTACATATAATTGGAAAAAGAAAATGCCATGGAGAAAAACAAGCAAACAAATCCATGGCCCGACTTACAATAACACTTGGGGAACACAAACAGTTCACAAAGTGAGAGCTTCCCTGTACTTGTTAAGCATTTGATCTCAGGAAAGAGTCTACCAAGTGGGCTACTAAGGGTTAAACCATCTAGGCTTCCATTGATAAATGACAGCTGGGTATCTTTTCCAAGGGCCTTCTGCGCTCCCTTTCACTCTGGTAAATACATCTGGCATTCCCTATTCTGGAAATACAAGTGACTAGTCAATTGAAAAAGGCGGCTGCTGAGGGCAGCATGACAAGCAATATCCATAACTGCTTGTAATCTCCCCCAGACATCCGATTGCTCCCCTCCATCCCTACTGAGGACAAAGGGGCTTCTATTATCTCCCAATGCTTCCACAGCCAATCATGTAGACAAACCCTGGCACTGAATCCAGACATGCCCTCTAAGCAATATTTATTTCTCCAAATATTTACTCTATCAATGCAACAGGATGGATGGGGGTACAAGGAAGAAGCTTTTATGAGGTCCTATTGAAGAGTTAGCCTGCAGGAGATAGGAAAACAAGACAAAGACGATGAGAAGATGCAAAGAAAGACTCAGTGTGATATACACACATTGCAGGAACTCCGAAATGAGTGGAGGATCTTACCTCTTTGGAGTTTAAAAAACCTTGTGAGATTATTTAGTTCAGCCTCCTGCCTCCAGAAAAAAAAAATCTCAGGGCATTAGTTATTCAACCTCTGTTGACTTGCCAAAAGAATCCCTACTTCTCTTTTTCAATGGTCTGGCAGAGAGAAGATAGGAGACCTGTAAAGACCCTTAGGAAGTGTCAGAGGAAAGTTCCTATTGAGATTTCTTCTAAAAAGCAGAGGACTGGCTTAATCCTTACTCTTTCCAGTTTTATGTGGGGGAAGATAAGAGGAGAATGGGAAAGGGAAGCAAATTAGAGACAAGGGAGAATTTCCTGCCTGGCAAAAGTGTGTGGGAAGCAAAGGAATGGAAACAGGGACCATCCAGCCACAGGGAAGCCATTCTGGTCCAAGGAAGGATTTTACACTGGAGAGGTGGGCACCTAGTGATGGCAGCAACTAAAACTTTATGCGGACTCACAGTCTGTCTAGCTGTTTGGCATGAATACATCACAATATAAGGACTAGCCTGGCACATGCCAGCGGCACCATGCCCTGGCCCCTTGGACACCTCAAGCAAAGATGGGCTTCCTCTGAGTCCTTTGATCACCCTGGAGTTGGAGGGAGACTGCAGCATCAGGGTCCTGAAGGCTGACTGTACAAACTGGGGCAACCAGGGCCAGAAGTGGGGCATTGAGGAATAAGTGACCCGATGTGGAGCTGTTCTGAGCCTGGCTGGCCCCCAGCATGGGTCAGAAGCTGTCAGGTTGACAAGAAATCCATCAGCCCTTCTCTCTATGAATAAGAGTCAGGATTGTGTCTTCAGAGTATCCCATTCGTATGTAGGGAACTGACAGCAAGACTTTGACTCCTTTCTCTTGCCAATTTTCTTCCTCTTCTTTCCCAAGTTCTTGGGTCAGGCTTCTCCAGAAAATTCCCATTTTTCTTTATGTTTTTTAAAGGAACAAGCCACAGTCAAGGTCTGATTTTTATTATAAGCCCATCTCCCACCCCAGCCCCATTTCATTCAGATGGGGACAGAAGAGAATCACTATTACCTGCCTAGGATAAAGCTGTGCCTCCTTCTCTCCTCTCTCCTTCAACACTTTTTCTTTTTTCTTTCTCTCCCTCTCTCCCTCTGCCTTTCTATCACCTTCTCCCCTCTCTCCATCTCCCTCCTTTTTTGTTCTTCTCCCTCTCCCTTCCTCCATCTCCCCCTCTCTCTTTCCCTTTCCCTCTCCCTCTTTCTCTTTCTCTGTCCCTCTCTCTCCCTTTTCCTCTCTCTCTCTCTTCTCTCTCCCACTCTCTCCCTCTCCCACTCTCTCCCTCTCCATTTATCCCTTCCTTTATCTCTCTGTCTGTCTCTCTTTCTTTGTCTCTATCTCTCCCTCTCTCCTCTTCCCTCCTTCCCTTCTTCCCTCTCTTCCTCCTTCTCTGTCCCTCTCTCTCATCTCTTCCAGGTCTCACAGCAACTTGCTGTGAAAACCTTGCCTCCACTAGAACTGTAGTTCTTGTCTATGCCCCATGACCACTAATCATTTCAATATTCCTGACCCTAGACATTAGGATGCTCTAAATTAATTGGAGAAAGGCTCACTCTCTCTTAGGAGGCAAATGACTGGAAGAAATAGATTCAAAAGTGGAAAATAGGTATGAAAAAGTCATGATAGATATTTCAAGAAGTAGCAAGGGAATTATTGGTGAAGTTACAAAATGATTCCACCATTCTGGAGAGCAATTTGGAACTATGCCCAAAGGGCTATAAAATTGTGCATACCCTTTGATCCAGCAGTGTCACTACATACTATCATAAAAGAGGGAAAAGGACCCATATCTGCAAAAATATTTGTAGCAGTTCTTTTTGTAATGGCAAGGAATTAGAAATTGAATGGAAGCCCATCAATTTAGGAATGACTGAATAAGTCATGATATATAAATGTAATGGAATATTATTTTTCTATAAGAAATGATGAGCAGCTTGATTTCAGAAAAGCCTGGAAAGACTGACATGAACTGATGCTGAGTGAAGTGAGCAGAATCAGGAGAACATCATACACGGTAACAAAATTATGTGATGATCAAACTATGATGACTTAATTCTTCTTTCTCAACAATGCAGTGATCTAAGACAATTTCAATAGACGTAGGATAGAAAATGCCAAACTCATCCAGAGACACAGAGAGAGAACTATAGAAACTAAATGTGGATCAAAGCATATATTTTCACTTTTTTTGTTTTTTTCTTTTCCTTTTTGATCTGAATTTTCTTTCACAACATGAAATAATATTGAAATATGTTTAAGAGAATTGTATGTTTATAATATACATAAGATTGCTTGCTGCTCTGGGAGGGAGGAGATAAGGAAGGGAGGAAGAAAAATTGGAACATCTTACAAAGATGAATATTGAAAACCATTTTTACATATTTGTAAAAAATAAAATATTATTGAGAAAAAAATGAGAAACTTTTAAAAAGAGAAACAACAAGGGCTTTTTGAAAGGGGGTAATTGGTGTACTGAAAAGTATACTGAATTTTAGTTCTGGAATTATCACTGAAGAGTTTAGTGGAAACTCTCTAGGCCTCAGTTTCCTTATCTATAAAATGAACTGGAGAAACCTTCTAGTTCTAATATTATATGATTCTATATTTGTATCTAACTCTTTGTGACCCAGTTGGGGATTTTCTTGTCAGAGATACTGGAGAAGTTTGCCATATCCATTTGCCATTTCTAGCTCTCTTTACAGATGAGGAAACTGAGGCAAACAGGGTAAAGTGATTTTCATAGCTAGGAAGTGTTTGAGGCCAGGTTTGAATCCAGGAAGAAGAATCTTCCTGACTCCAGGCTCAGAACTCTATCCTCAGTACCACAAAAAAAAAAAAAAAAAAAAAAAAAAAAAAAAAAAAAAAAAAAAGGATAGGGTTGTTTATTTAATTGGCTGCAGAGATTGGGAGGGATTTGAATGCCCTGATTTACCAATGGTTCTTCCTTGCAAAATATGTGACAGTTAAGTCTAATGAAGGGTAAGAGCAGCTGAAATTCTTTGTCTCATTCCCTGGTTGCTTGCTGGAGAGTTAGGAGTGGGAAGAAGATATCTTTATGACTAGGAGTATTTTGAGCTATTCATTTTTAAGACTGTCCTGGATCTGCTGCAGCCACATAGTCTAAGAATCACAAGTCTTGGGAATGTACCTAATGCTGCATTAATGATATTGTAAAAATGGGGAGGGGGGAGGAGAACTAAGGAACTATCAGTTTTTTGATACCTAGAGATGGGAAGGAAGGAAGGAGGATGTATCACTGTGGTCCCTGAAAAGAAGGATGAATTTGTCCTTTGTAATACTCTTTCTTTTCCTCTCCCTGAATGCTTTCCTTCAGAGGAACGATCCATACCTCACCTCTTCCCATGGCCTCTACATCAAGGGGGATGGGAAAGCCCTCACACATCCTACTTTCAGCTGGAAAATGAAAATGTTTATTGCGCCCTCCCCCAAATATTCCAAGGACTTCAGAAACCCCATCAGCCATCTGGGCGGTAGGAGGTCAGACCCTGTGTCTCCAGACAATGGCCTTATCGGCTTCTGTTCCGTCAGGGTATAAGGAGAGGATTGGATGGTATCATTCTAATTTACACGGGATTTTGTTTCTTTCCAGGTACTTAGCATGTGGATCTAGGTGATATCAAAGGCAGAGCATTATACAATAAGTAGGCTTAACCTCCATCTCACCCCCTCTCATCCTTCTGTCTCTTCATTGAGGCCTCAAGGAGCTGCAGCTGGGGTTGCCATAGTGACCAATTAGGATTACGGAGATGTTCTTGCAGAGGAAGAGCAAGTATTGATTCGTTATTGTTGGTGGGGCAGGTGGGTACCAAAGGCTGGGGACCAGGGGGGTGGGTTGGAGTTAAGGGTTGGGGAGGGTATGAATGTCATTATGCCTGTCATTATGAACAAGGAACAGTGTATCCCTCAATGTTCCTAATAGCTTATTACTATACAGGGTGAGATCAAGACTTAGTCTTTGCCCATTAGGAGCCTATGATCCAAAGTAGGGTGTGAAATTTGGACAGCTGTGCCAAGGGGCTTCATCCCCTAAGTGTGTCTGTGTGTGTGTACAAGCATGCACGTGTGTGTACGTGTGCAAATGTGTGTGCCTGTATATGTGCTTGGAGAGAGGAAGGAAGGATTCTACTTACTCCCATTGTCTTTAGTGTCCCCCGGGGGAATAGAAGTGTATGAGAATCATAGAATCTTAGCATCTGAAGAAGTCTTATCAATTATTTAGTGCAATGCTGTACCCAAGTTTAGAAAAGCCCTCTTATAGTATCCCTGAATAGCTTTAATCTAGCCTCTGACCATTTCCAGTGAAGGAGTATTCACTACTATGGACAGCTCCAATTATTTAAAAGTTCTTTACACAGAACTGAGATCTGCATCCTTAAAACTTCTGCCTAGTCATTGATCCTTGACAAGAGAAGCCCTTGGCTTAGTCAGTGAGAGGTCTAGGACAAGTTTTGTGCTCAGCAGCGGATTTGTGCTAGTTCTGTCTCACTGCCATCAATTAACTCATTTATCTTTTAATGAATGAAGAGAAAACAGAAATCCACTATGTGCTCAGTTCTGTGATAAGGAAAGTAAGGAAGACATAGAGAAGATATGCTATCTGCCCTCAGGAAACTTACAGTTTAGTTGGGAATAAAAACTTACATGAAACAAAAAATGGCATATAATTAAGTTCAGAATTGTGTGTTTCAGGCCATGGGTTATAGGAAATCACAGAAGAGAATTAGTGATAGCTGGAGTTATCAGCAAAGGCTGTATGTAATTGAAATGAAGCCTTGAAGGAGACTTTGCAGAGGTAAGAAGGAAGGAGAGAGTAGAATAGGAGGCTAAGCATAGAATGCCATAAAGACCTGGGTTTAAACCTTACTCCTGCTACTTACTAGCTGTGTGACAGCATTAATCTCTCAAAGTCTCAGCATTCTCATCTTTAGAATGGGGATAATAATGCCATTAGTACTTTACAGGGTTATTGTTAGTGGCAAATGAGCTAAGACATATGAAGTGTTTTGCAAATTCTAAGATGTCATATAAATGTGAGTGATTATTTATTAGGAACACTGAAGAGACAGCCCTTACTGGAGTATGGAAGTACTTGAAAACCAGGGAATAAAATTTAGATGTACCATGGTAGAAAAGGGGTGGGACAGTGAAAAATTTTGAACAAGGAAATATAATGATGATAAAAGCAGAGTTATCTGTAGAAAATACTTTGTAAAATATGAAGTGCACATAAATATGAGCTATTATTGTTGCCTCATAGGAGGGCAGGCTTCTGGGGGGGGAAGGCAGGCTTTTTTCTTCTCAAAAAAAATCATCTCTACATCTGTTCCAGCAAAGCAGAATAATGTATTCTGAGATTTGGAAAGACCTTAAGGACCATTTTGTCCATCCTCTTACTCAATACTGGGTCTTCTCTAAAGATACCCTGACAGGTGGTCATCCAGACTTTGCTTGAACACTTCTAATGATGGGGAATTCACATACCACAAGACAGCCCAATCCATTTTGAATAGCTCTAATTGCTAGAAAATTCTTCCTTTCAAAATTCCTCTTAATCTAAATCTTTTCTGCCGCTTCTGAAGCCCATTTCCTTCCTCTGTTCTGTCTTCATTAGCGATTTTGGATCCTAATATGGGGAAATAGTTGGGTCCCATCCTCCAAAAGCTCTGTGAGACTTATGGATCATTATAAAGTTCTCCTCTGGCTTCAGACTCAATACTAGTTTTGTTTCCTTTATCCTTCACTCACAGGTTGTATTTTTATTATCTTCGCAAGTGTCTCCTTGAACCCTCTTCACATGTCTCATATCCTTTGGCTATGTAATCCATAACCAAGCAAAAGAATACTAAGATAAAATTAATATTTATGAAGGTTATTCTGCTTTCTTTGTGTTGGATCGATTGAATATGGGGGGAGTCAGCAAAAGGAAGGCAAGTAGATCACTGGAAAGGAAGTTCACTGAATGCAGCAAAACTGAATAAGCCTATATTGGCCAATAGAGCATATGCTGATATTTTCTATTTCTAGCTGTGTTAGATTTGGGGACCTGCTTCAGATGAAGTATAATATATATACCCAAGGAGCTTTTTAATAGAAGGTAAAATGAATCATCTAATTGGCTTTTGAGCCAGAAAAGTTAGTGATTCAGTGAGTCTCTTGAGAGGACTGATACCTGGATCCTCTTGACTACAACTTTCCAGGTGGCAATATGGTGGCAATCTAGTAGAGCATGGAGGGAGGTAAGGACAGAATCCTTACCCTCCTAGTGTCATGTCAATCAATGATCCCAATGTAGGCTATGGTCATCTGTCAATGGCCCAAATGGTAGTTTATGTGGGAGGGCTACAAGTAGGTGGGTTCACACATAAGTACCTATTGGTCCTTGTCATTTCTGTATTTCTTTTTTCCTTTTTTTCCCCCTTGTGTTTCTTTTTCTTGAGAAGGTGGTAGTATGAATTTGAAAGGTCTAGAGGTCTTTAAGTGATATGTGCAGCAATTATTTCAGCTTCTTTGTAGTTGAGTATGGCTACTGGAAAAGTTTGATCCAAATAGAACTAAGGTAAAGTGAAAAATGAAATGCCCAATTAACAGCATTTCAAATTATTTTATTTTCTGATGAGGTTTAATGACTAACCTTTCAGTAGATTGTAACAATAGTTATAAGTTAAAACACAGAATCATATTTAAATTGTTCTATTAATGTTTGGCATGTTTCTTTTTATGCTTATCATCAGTTTCTAAGTAGGAAGAAACTACTTTTCCTATACTTGACATACATTATACATTTACAGTCTCTTTTACTTGCTTCTTTGGTTAAACTTAGACATGCGCTGTAATGTCATTTACCATAATTAACATTATCCCAAGAAATGGGGACGATAAGAACAGGGGTCCTAATTTCCCTAATGAGCAATCAGGGTTATTAAGAACTAAACTTGCTTCATGGTGGTAAGAATGCAAGTGATACAGATTAATAGCCTCTATTGGTACAATGTTAGATGAGGCCATCATGGTCATTTCAGCTTTAAAAGATAAGAGCTTAAATTAGAGTTGTGGCCAGGGAGAATTGAGGATTCAGATGCTAAAGTCTCTAGTAATTCAAAATGGTGAATGATTATTGAAAAAAAAATCTAAATCTAAATATAGTTATCATTACTTCTAACTTTAATATTTCCAGGAATCATGAGTTGATGTAGGTACTTTATCTATGGAGATCATAAGTAGCATTTATTAGTAATTTATTAGTGATTAGTAACATTTTATTTACTTTCTATCAAATTATGTAGAATGAGCTAACATCTTTCATATAACTTCCTATATTCATGTTAAATCCTCCATTAAATGCATATTCTTTGATGTAAAGAACAATTTTCATCTTTATTTATCATTTAGCATGATATTAGGCACTTTGTAAGTCTTTGATAAAGCCTGTTGACTGATTGATTTAGTTCTACCTTAAATGTGAGCATCTTTTAAAATACTTCCTTGGTTTTCAAGAATGAAAGATTAGTAACAACAATAACAACAATAACCCCTTCTTTGGTAGTGACCTTTACTCTTGAAATTTAGATTGCAATTTGTTTTATAAGTTTCTAATGTACTTATGTCATATTGTCTATATATCATAGTTATTTTTTATTTTCTTCTTTTTTATTCTATTAGAGCCCATGTCCATTGAGAATAGACATCTGCCTTATCTAAACTTTGATCCTTTTCCAGTCTCTAGCAAGATATTCTACTCCAAGTGGGTGCTTAATACAAGTTTGTTGATTGTTGAATGAATGAATGAAGGATCAGCTACTGAAAGGTCAAGTTTCCTTTTTGTGAGCATGCATTTTCAATTTTATAATCATAGTTATCAGCTTGGCTATAAATGTTTTCAGCTTGACTATGCTACACACATTTTGAGAATAAAAGAAAATTTCTGTTAAAAACAAAAAAGTGGAAAAAAATTACTCAATTTATATTAATTCATTCTAACCAACTTTTCAATAATACTAGGAAGTAGCTAAGTGGCTCAGCAGAGAGAATACTGGACTTGGAGTCAGGAAGACAAATATGGACTCAGACACTTAGTAGCTACATGGCCCTGGTCAAGGACTTAGTTTTATTTGCCTTATTCCACTAGAGAAGAAAATGGCAAACAATTTCAGTATCTTTGCCAGAGAAAACCTTTACAAAACATTTTCCACATTTCAACTTTATTACATACTAGAGAAAATATTATTTCTATTTTACAATTGAGGAAACTGAGGTTCGGAATGTTGATTTGCCCATGGCAGATAGCTAGTGAGTATCAGCCCCAGAACTCAAATATAATTTGGCTTCAGGGTCTGGGTAGCTATTATAGCATAACTTAATTTTGATCTTGTGAACTGTGCTATAATTGTCACCGTTCTTCTCACAAGTATGCTTCAGTGTCTCATACTACTGTTGCCATTGCTAATTAGGAAAAAATAAGCATTGATGGTTTTATGTAGTTTGGAGCAAGCCTTTTCATGGGCAGGGTAGACTCTGAAATTAAAAGTACCATATACATCCATAACTGGAATCCAGTGCCCCTTTTTTATAGATGAAGAACTTGAACTGGTTGATTAAAAATTGCAATGTACTTCTTGTCTTCTTTGGATATAGGGAAGTAGCTAAAAATCTGTTTTATTCTCCTCCATTTCTTTTATCTTTATATTGTATTCGGTTCCCACCCTATTCTTAGATTGAACCCTTCCTTGTGGAAACGAAAACCTATTAAGCAAAAAATATCTGATAAAAAAACCTTGCCTGACAATGTATATTCTGTTCTGATAGTCCCCATTTCTCTGCTGTGAGGGACAAAGAAAGATGTTTCATTATTTCTTCTATAAGGCATTCAATGATTTTTCCGTTACTTAGAATTAAACTTCCTTTTATTGATCTTTTCACTCATGTACATTGTTGTCATTGTGAACATTTTTGTTTTGTTCTATTGGTTCTGTTTCTTTTTTCAAAACCAGCTAGTACAAATTTTTCCATGCTTCTCTGGACTCTGATTTCTCATACTTTCTGCAAAATGTTATTTCATTACATTCATATGCCATGATTTTTTTCAACTATTCCTCAAATGATGAACAGCTATCATTTCCAGGAACTTGCTATGAATATTTTGGTACATATTGAACATTGATTACAATTTTGTCTTAAAGAAATATCATTAATCCTTGTTTTATAGTTGCAAAAACTATTAAGGGTGTAAAGTGGGAGGGGAGGAAGGATAGCAGGGAAGTCAAAAATTTTTTTAAATGTTAAAAAATTTAATAATTGCAAAAATCAAATATAAAAATTTTCACTTAAAAAAAGTGTAAGCCAAGAGCTAAACTGTACATGTTACCCAGGTTGTTTTGAGTCCATGTATCTGTCAACCAGTCCCCATAGATTAAAAAAAATGTTCCTTTCCTAAAAATAACTGGTGCCCACAGGCTACCCACAGTTCTTAACTGGTTCTGGGAAAACAATATATTAGGTGAGCTAATGGGGATGTTAAGTTCTTATATTAGAATGTAAGAGATATATTAATGGAGGACAAAATTTGTAATCTGAAAGGGCAAATAAAATCACAAACCCAAGATTTCGTTATTTTGATGTAATGAAGCACTAACAGAGACGGCCCCTTCAAATAATGACGTCATTATGAAATTCAAATGAGATAATTTAATACAAACTTTAAAGCACTATATATTATATAGGAGTGGATCTGGGCTTTCATCAGTTTGGGGGAACTCCTAGTGTGAAAGTTCCTGCCACAAAAGGAAACTGGCTACCAATCTGCAGCTTACAGTCTTAGAGTCATTTTTGCAACGTGGAGAGGAAAGTGACTTCCTCATAGTTTTTATTATCAGGTTGATTTTTATTTCGGATGATTCTGTCTGGTGAAAGGCAAGAGGGAAATTCTCTGACCCATTGGGATCGCTCCCTTTCCTGGTCCCCAAGTAATAGGATGTGGGATTTGGAGGGGAGCTTCCATAGGATCGAAATCTTGGATCTGAGGACAACAGTGACTGAGGACTAGAGGTTGGAAGTTTGGGATATGGAACGGAGGAGTAGACAGAGAAGTGGGGTGAGAAGAGGTATGAGATTAGGGAAAAACAATAAGGGATGGAGAGATGGATTGATGGGTCAGGATTAGGGGTTTGGGGAAGGGAATGAGAGAGAATATGTACACACACACACACACATACATATATATAAATACACATACATATCCATAATACATTTGTGTCTACATAAATATATACATATCCATGTATATACACACATGGGTGTGTATGCATAAGTATGGATACATATATAGTGTTTATATGAATGTATACAAATACATGTATGTATAGCTATCCATGTGTGCATTATTTATAAATATATGCATAGATATGTATATATATTTCACATGCATATAGTTGAATAGGGATCGTTTTATTCTTTGTCTTATATCCTCACTGCCTAGTACCCAGCCTGGCACATAATAACCAATTAATAAGTGTTCACTGACTAATTTTCCTGATCCAGAAATGAGAAAAAGAAAATCAGTTCAGTCATGTAAAAATTGCTTGAGAATCTTTTATGAACAAACACATTAAGTGTCTATTTTGCACCAAGAACAGTTGTAAGCTTTGGGAAATGTACATGGTTTGGATAAGCCAGGTCTCTAATCTCATGGACCTTATTGGCTAATATCCAGATAAGAGAAAGACACACTAATCACCATATTTTGGAACATCACATGATAAAAGTGTACATTATAAACTCTAGATTCATTCTCTTCAAACTTCCTACTCTCATTGACAGGCTGGAGCCCTACAGGGAGCTACTTTTCTCCCCCATGGATAAGTCTTGAGGAGTTGAATTTCTTCTAGTACTATAGAGTATGAATCCCCACTGGTATGTTCCCCTTATGATTATCAGGTGATATAAATTAGCTAGGCTTAATTAACTTTTAGAAAAGCATCTTCACTGAGGTGGGATAGTATAAACACTTGGCACAGAGCATTCCCACACCCACAAGTCTGTGACAAGCTCTCTCACCAGTATAGACCTAAGCAGATTCCCAGAGAAAGTGGGTTCAAGCTAAGAGAATACATGGGGTAAAGTGATAATCTGTAATTCATGGCCCCTTCTTGCTGGAAATCCCCTTTACTCCTTCATGAGTTCCTGTTAGGTGTGGTATAGCTTTCTGATGGGCTTCTTGTAGTCTTCAAGCTGCATTTCCTGAGCATGACTAATTATCTGCAGCTCTTGATGTGGACATTGCCACCAGTACGAAGACTCCAAAACCACTGCTAGGAGCTGGAGGGAAAATATAAACCCTCTGTTCCTCAATGTCCTCCTCTGGTGATGGAAAAGGGAAAGAAGAGAAACTTCCAATCCTGCTACCCCTCCAAAAAGAAGAGCTTGGCCAGGATGTTCTTTCCATGCTGTCAGACACTCCAATGCAGGGTTCCTAGCTGGCTTGCTGTTTTATAGAGACCTACAGGGCATGAATTAGTCTTTTAAGTCAATACTAATACAACTCCTGTGGAGTGTCATTCCGTTTTATCCAATGGATTTCAATGGACTGCTGGCATCTAGCCTAATGTCATTGATTGATTGATTCAATAGAGGTGTTCACACCTGGTTAAGGTAGTTATTTTATGTGAGGTGGGGTGATTGATGGATTAATTCAATAGAGATTCCTAGGCCTTGTTGGAACCCAGGTCATCCTTTTGATTGAATGAGTGAATTAATTGAGGTATGGGTGTCTGGTACCCTTACAAATGTATTAGAAAAGTGGGAAGCAAAATATTGTATGTGTCTTGATGGAGAGTTCACTGTTGGTTGGTGAGGGATCAGGGGAGATTTTTAGAAGAGGTACTATTTCAATTAAACTTTAAAGACGGGGTAAAGCAATGTAATAGGAGAATAGGGAGAAGCAATTCATTCTAGGCACTGGGAACCCTGTGAATTAAGAGTTTGAGCTTGAGGGTGCTACAGGATTCCTAGGTGCTACTTTTAAAGAGAAGTCTAGTTTGGCTGGAGGGAGATAAGGTGCTACCCCTTTGTGGGGGGCTTTGTGGAGGCAATAAAGGTTCTCTGAAGCTATATGGATGGAGGAGTAACATGGAATTGAACTGACTTGAACTGGATGCTTATACCCACATCTAAGAAAGAGATGGCTACCTGGGAATAGACTTCCTGTGGCATAAGTTATGTTTTTGGGATAAGGGAGTCCGAGCCAAGATTTTTAATCTTTACTTCTAAGCTCGTCAGAGCTTGACCTCTAGACCACTCTAGCTTGATTGATAAAAGAGGTGGTTGGGAATGTGCAGATTCCCTGTACACGAAATGGCTTCCTCCCTACTCCTTTCTCATTGCTACCCTTTTCTACCTCCATCAAGAGACCTGGATGAAAATCTTAACCACCTGCAATCTCTGTGACCCGTTAGAGATCACAATTCTGAGAGCAGGTGACCTTTCAGATGTGTTTTCCTCCCCCTTTTCAGCACAGGTGGGTATCGGCACTCTTAATTAGGGTAGAGAGGTAAATGGGACCCAGGAAAAACAGCCTCCACTCTCTCCCCTCCCCAGCCTCCACAGGATTTAATAACTGCCCTCCTTAAAGAGCAGGAGGCATGATTAATTCTGGCTCGGGGATTATTAAAATGCCTCTGCTGAGCATCTGGCATTAAAAGTTCTAAATCAATTAATCTGTTGTTTGGAGAAGAGCACACTCGTTAGTGCTGCCGGAATAGCTGGCCTGAGTCACTGTTGGAAAGGGAGGGGTTGCTTAGGAAAGAGAGGCATGGGGCTCCCTGGGGAGCAGAAAGGGGATGTGATCACAGCTGGACCCACTGTACTCCCCAAATTGCCACCTTTACCAGGCAGGGTACCTGCCACCCAAATTAGAATGGCTCCATTAACCAGTGATTATCAACAGCAAAGAGCTACTCCGAGGAAACAGAACTCTTGGGTTCCAGTGTGGTCTGTGCTACTCCCTTCCTCCCCCTAGGTTGTATGTCTTGGCAAGTTGCTAAGGAATTCTGGGTATGGGTCCCAGGGCATCTGAGGGCACCTTGCACCATTTGTAATGAATAATAACGAAGCAAAAATCTCATCTGTAAGGATAACCCATTAATCACATTGTAATAATAAGTCGTCTTTCACACAGAAAGACAACACTTCTCACCTACTGCCGGTAGAGCACACACTGCGAGTTATTTTTCTAGTGGTGGGGATTCTCAAAATATGAAAAGATTCAAAGGTAGATCTGAAGCACATTGCATAAATCTGCCACTGAGGGATTATGGGAGGGTGTGGACAAGAAATGAGAAGGTTAAGAGAAAGAGTCATCTTTGTTGTGATCTATATGACAGGAAGAAGTACCCACACCAAGGGACAGAAGCTTCATAGAATCACTGAAATAAGAATGTTTGGCCAGACCCACCCACTCCACATCTGGTCCTGTTTCTCTTAAGATCACTACCAGATAACCAATTGCTGCACCCCGCCACAAGTATTATGACCGTGAATGGACTCTCTGGGATCGCTTTGAAGTCAAGGGCTTACAGCCTGGGGGTGAGGAAATGACCCTCAAGCAGTTCTTGGACTATTTCAAGACAGAGCACAAGTTGGAAATTACTATGTTGTCCCAGGGTGTGTCTATGCTCTACTCTTTCTTTATGCCAGCTACAAAACTCAAGGAGCGACTAGATCAACCAATGACAGAAATTGTGAGCCGGGTATCAAAGAGGAAGCTGGGCCGCCATGTACGAGCATTGGTGCTAGAGCTTTGCTGCAACGATGATAGTGGTGAGGATGTGGAGGTGCCTTATGTGCGCTACACCATCCGCTGATCCTTGGCTGCTGTTTTTCCTAAACCTTCTCCATTCTTCATTCTTTATCTATTATTCTTCCCCCATCTTGCCTAACCACTTTCTTTCCCCTGTAAGACTAGCTGAATGGCCCAAATCTACAAAGCCAAGTCCACTGGTTTAGCTCTGCTCTTTTTAGCAATCATGGCATATGGGGAAACTTTCTAACTACTGTTTGAAACTTGAATTCAAAATAAAAGAGTTATTAACAAAAAAAAAAAAAAAAAAAAAAAAAGATCACTACCAGATAACTGGGAGGACAGGCAAGTCAGCTTAGCTGCAGTAGGGGGCACCCAAGGGAGAGATAGCAAATGCAGGGCAGGTCAAGCCACCAATAACTGGACCACCAAACCTCTCAGACCCTGATGGAGACGCCTCAAGAGTTTTGGGAGTGGCAACCTTGCCATCCCAGCACCAGAGCTATCCTGTCCTGCAGGTGCTAGAGCCGCATCTACTGGAGAGCTGAAAAGAAAGTTCATTCTTACAACCCAAGTCCTTGTCATGTCAGATGGGCCAGCATCAGAAATGAAAGGATTTTACCAGTGGAAATGGCATTAATAAAGAGGCATTAACATTTGCTTTGCAGCTGCATCCTAAGGAGGATGGGATCTTTCCACCTGACTGAAACCTCCTATCTGTCTCCCCTCCCCCCATTAAAATGTGAGCTCCTTGAGATCAGGACCTGTCTTATTTTGCTTTGTGCATCTCCAACACTTAGCACAGCATTGCCTCGCACATAGTAGGCACTTAAACTGATTTTGCACATAGTAGGAGCTTAATAAATTTTTTTTAAAAATTCATTTACTCTACTAGCTTTAAACAGCAATGTGTTTTGGTGGCTAATATACTAGCCTTGGAAACAGGAAGAGCTGAGACGTCACTTTTACTCAACTAAAATAGTCAAAATAGCATGGTTGGGAGGATCAAAAGAGTTAATGCATTTAAAGTGTTTTATAAACACTAAATTGCTATATAAATGTGAACTGTTATTGTTACTGGGACAGGTAGGTGGTATAGTGGGAAAAGTACTGGGTCTGGATCCAGAGAGTCCTAAGTTGAAATCTGACCTCCTACACTAAGTGACCTTGGACAAATCCCTTAACCCTGTTTCCCTCAGTTTCCTCATCAAAATGAGCTGGAGAAGGACATGGTAAAACACTTCAGTATCTATCCCCACCCCCACCCCAAAGGAGTAATGAAGAGTGAGATATGACTGAAAATTAAAAACAGAATTATTATTGCTGTTCACATCAAACAAACTGACTCTTCTCCTATGGGTCTTATCTAAAATCCAGGAATCTAAATTTCTTGCTTAATATTTCTGACTATCAGGAATCATAAACTAAGAGGAGACTCAAGAGAGCGTCTAGATTAATCAAAGGAAGAATTTTCTCTTCAACATCCCCCCAAAGTAGACATCTAGTTTATGATCTAACATTTTCAGAAGAGGGAATCATCATCACAAAATAGTCCATTCCATTTTTGTGGTTGAGTTGGTTCAGCTGTGTCTGACTCTTTCTGACCTCATTTGAGGTTTTTTTGGGCAAAGATCCTGGAATGGTTTGTTATTTCCTTCTCCAACTCACTTTGCAGATGAGGAAACTGAAGCAGACTGGGTACGGGATTTGCCCAGGATCACACAGCTAGTACATGTCTGAGGCTCGATTTGAACTTCGGAAAATGAGATGGTGATTTCTATCCACTGTACAGACAGGTTATCTCTATTCCAGTTTTAGATTGCTCTGTTAGGAACCTGTCCCTTATATGGAGGAGAAAAAAAAGCAACTTTGTCTCTTTGTTATCCTGCCCTCTGAGGTAATCATCATTATCATCATTTATATAGCACAATTTATATGGCACGTGCAATCACTGTCAATAAGCTTGACAAATGTTTTATAAACTTTACAAATATTGTCTCATTTGGTCCTCACACAATCCTGGGAGTTGAGTGTTATTATTATGCTCATTTTATAGATAAGAAAATTGAGGCAGACAAAGACTGACTTGCCCAAGGGGATTCGTGTAGTAAATGTCTAAAGATGGATTTGAACTTAGGTCCTCTGGACTCCATCCACTTAGATCTTTCCTTCCTTCCTCCCTCTCTCCCCCTTCCCTTCCCTCCCTCCTTCCCTCCCTCTTCCCTCCAAACCTCCCTTTATCTCCATTCTGGGCCTCAGTTTCTCTCCTACCTAAAATGGAGACAAGGTTCTTGGGACCTTTGTTCCCCATTTGAAGGGAATGGGACACATCCTGGCTGTCATCACATTCCATTAGCTGTAACTCTGACCTCTGAGGATACCTCAGACATCCGTTTTCATACAGTACAGTTCAGCCTGGATTTATCTCGCCCCATGTCTCTCATGTAAAATGCATTTCCAGACACTTTGCTGGGTTAAATGATTTAACAGCTGAGGCAGAGAGGAATTAGGAGCCTGGGTGGGGGAGGCAAGGCCTGCTTTTCAGATGAGATTGGAAAGGAGATGGAGATCGGTTGCGATGATAATCTCTTATTTTAATAATATAAAATAACTGTCCCACTGAATCAGAATGAGCGATGAATTCTGTGGCCTGGGTTACAAACGGGCACCTCGAATAGAGAAGATAGCCAGAGAGACATTTCATTCTCTCTCCTTTTGTCTTCTATTCTCTTTATCCTAGCCTCCCTTTATTTCATTATTGCTTTATCTCTTATTTTCCCCTGTAATAGAAAATCTATGCTAATTCCACTTCAGTGGAACCTTCTACCACACTGAATCTTGTCAGATTTGGGCCCAGTATAACAAAGAACTTTTCAATAATTAGAGCTGTATAGAAATGTCATGAGCTACCTGTGAGGGTAGTGACTTCTCCATCTTCAGAAGTGTTCAAAAAGAGTGTGGGTGACCATTTCCTATGAATGTGTCAAAGGAGAGTCCTGTATCAGAAGAGTTTTAAATTCAGAAAATAAATTTTAAAACCTTAAACCTAGAGGAAGCCTCCCCATGTCCTGCATATTGACTTTAAAATGGCAAACATTATCTTTGTTTTACTATATTTTTATTTATTTTTGTTAAATGTTTCAAAGTTATATTTTAATCTGGTTCTGGGCACTCCAGAGTGATGCAGAGAGCATGTCTGGCATTAGAAAGCTGGGAACAATCTTCAGGAGAATGAATGAGCAGCTAAGGCAGGAGGAGTGGATGGCTCAGGGAAACAGAGCCATGTTGGTGCCCAAGGTCACACAGTGAGAATTTGCACCCTTGCCCTCCAATTCTAAAGCTAGAGCTTTTCCTAATATTCTGTCCTTTTTTTCTTCCTTACCATCCCAAGAAGGGTCTGGTTTTGGCTCGGGCAACTTAGAATAAGCCACCTTTCCTTGGGAAGTCAGGCTGTGTCAGGACGGGGAGGATATAGAAAATAAGACGGAAAATGGAAAATCTCTGTACCACATGTTGACTCAGCAGGGCATCCCCTTCACACCAGGCTGCTAATAGCTAAGAAACTGCAAAGCTGTCTTCCACCCTGGGATTAATTCATTATTCGAAACCTTCCTTAGCTTCCGTCAGGCTCAAACGTCAGAATTTAAAACGCAGATAATGAGTCAACTTCTTCCCTTCTGATTCCCCTCTCTGTCTCTCTATTGGTCTTTGTGTCGGCCTGTCTTCCTTTTTTTTTTTTTTTTTTTCCTCTTTCTAAAGATAACTGAGTTTTCAAGTATATTAGGGGAGATATGGGACTGATACTGCAGACATAAACTCATCAGTTCATGAGGCAGCAAGGTTGCACAATGGCTAGAGCTCTAGTCCTGGAGTCAGAAAAACCTGCATTCAAATTTGACCTCAGATACAAGTTAGCTAGATCCTCATCAAATTACTTCACTTCTATCTGCCTCAGTTTCCTCAAGTATAAATTGTGGGTAATAAAAGCACCTATTTTACAGAATTGTGGTAAAGATCAATTGAAATAAAATCTGCTACACAGAAAAATAAAGATGTAATAATAATAATAACATAATAATGATAATTTTAAAATGTTTTCTTCTCTTTCTCTTGTCAGATACTATGACAGAGGGACCCCTCTTGGGAAAAATTAAATCTATCATTATTTTACTATCTTTGCAAATGACAACTGACCTGTAAGAAATGTACAAACTAGAAAGGGAAGTGACTCTTATCATGTGGCAAAAGTGAGGAACCCAAGTATCACATTAGTACCATTCCCAAGAAACCCAAAGGATATGTAGAAGGCTTCTAGCAAGTTAGGTCCTCTAAGGAGAACTTACAGGGAAACATAAAGAAGAATCATATAGACTGAGAAAAAAATGTGGAGTTGTGCTCTATATTGCTATTATCTGTTTGAGGTGTTTTGTCAAAAGTAAATAGCAACTGCAGGATTCTGCAAGAGCATTCATTTGAGAGTTAAGTCATGAAATAACAGAAGCTCAGAGCTGGACTTCTGCTAGTCCAACTTATACCTGATTGAGAATCCTCTTTACAATATTACCAACAAGTGGTCACCCAGCTTTCACTGGAAGACCTCAATTGAGGAAACTCACTGTCTCCTAAGGCAGCCCATTCCACTACTGGATGCTCTAGTTATTAAGAAGCATGTACTGACATGAGATCTAAATGTGCTCTCTACAAGGGCAAGTAAGGATGTATTTCCTAAGAGTCTTATAAATCTAATCAAAAGGACTTTAAACTGACAAGGAAGGGGAAAGAAGAACACTGCTTATATATATCCACTGAGATAGAGATCAGAGAGAATAACTGTAATACAGAAAGAATAGGAGTAGTGATATCCAGAAATTCATAAGAGAGAACAAAGATAGCTAAGAATTCATGGACTAAAACTTAGCCCAAGAGGGATGGGATGCTCAAAAATGAAATTCTAAAATCAAAGTCTGATGAGGAAGAAAAGGGGAAGTTGCCTGGTATGGATATAAAGCCAACTTAGAATTTGAAAAGTTGTACAAAGTTGGGAAGTGAAGATAGATAAATACAAACACATGGAATGGTCCTCTAAGAACAGCATCAGGAATGCCAAAGTTTAGAGAAATCTGAGGCTGGTGAGGAAAGCTAAGGATATTAAAAAGTGTGTTTAAAGCTATAAAACTAAAAAGAGGATAGGCATTATAGACTGAGTTTCCTCCTCTACTTGATATCTCAACTCCTTGAAATGGTCCACCATTTTCTCCAGATCATCTCTGATTAAAAGGTGTTCCTTCTCATTAAGGTGGCTTTTCTTATTATCTACTCATGCCCTTAATCCCATCCCTTCCCTTCTTCTCTGGCAGATGATTCCTCTTTTTAATCCTCATTCTATCCTTACCTGCTGGATTCTTTCTTATTACATGTAAACATAGCCAAGTCCCTCCTGTCATTAGAACAAACCAATTTCTCTTGATCCAGCCATACTTGGATACTTTCATCTGACATCTTTACCTTGTTCACAGTCAAATTCCTAGAGAAAGCAATTTATACTCATTGGCTATACTTCCCTTCTCATTTACTTCTCAGGCTCTGACTTCTAAACTCATAGATCTATCAAAATTATTCTCTTCAAAGACACTAATTATCTCCTAATTGCCAAATAAGATGGCTTCTTTTTTCCCCCGTAGGCTTCATCTCTTTTGATCTCTTCACAGCTTCCGCCTGTTGACCACCCTCTCCTCCTGGACACTCGTTTTTACAACACTGCTCTCTCATGGTTCTTTGCTGACGTGTCTGATAACTCCCTCTCAGTCTCTTTTCCCAGATCTTCATCCATATCCCACATCTCTGTGTGTGATCCAAATTTTTGTCCTGAGTCTTCATCTCCTCTCTCTATACTTGTTACTCTCATCAACTCCCCTGAGTTCAATTATTATCTCTCCATAGCTAACTCCCAGATCTATGTATTCAGTACTAGGCTTTCCCAAGCCCCAGTTACTCATCACCAATTGCCTATTGGATGTTTTGAAGTGGTTATCCCATAGGCATCTCAAACTCAACATGTCTAAAATGAAACTCATTATCTTTCCTCAAAAATCTCCTCATCTGAACTCTTCTATTTTTGTTAAATATATCATCTAGTTACCCAAATTTGCAACTTAAATCAGTATTGGTTCTTCATCCTTTCTCATCTCTTACATCCAGTATAAGGCTACAAGTCAGTTCAGAATAACTCCTCATTTCTCACCTAAATACACTACTTTGGAACTTGTTTACCTTTTCTCCCATGCCTTAAGATTATTATTGCAAAACCAATCATCTTGCAAGATCCTTTCACAATCACTTAATCATTACCCTGTATCCCTCTGATTGAGGGGTGTAGCATAAATATCAAAACTTTCTTTTAAGGAGGAAGCTCAGCTGAGAACATTCCCATATTTCTCACCTGGCTACCCTGTCCTGGGACTTCTCTACCATGTCCCCACATAAGGTATTTTCACACCCCCACCAACTTCCCTTTCATCTTCCTTTAAAAAATTGTATATTTCTTGAGGGCAGGAATTGTCTTTCTTTTTTTATCTTTATATCCCCATTGAATAGCATAGTGCCAGGCACATAGTGGGTGCTAAGAAAGTATTTATTATTGACTATTCAAGTTCTGTGTTCACAACATCTTTCAACCCCCTTTCTACTACTTGTATATCATCACCCATTTCAAACCTCATCACCTCCTACCTGGATTATTTCAATATCCTCCTAATTAATCTCCTCATTTCAAGCCTCTCCTCTCTCTAATCCCTCTGCCACCCAGCTGCTGAATCTGTCATCACAAAGCACAGGTCTGATGATATTGCTTCCCTGCTCATGAAGCTTTTATGGCTTTCTATTGTTTCTAGGGTAAAACATGAGCTTCTTTATTTGGCATTTAAAGTTCAAATACATTATACCCCCTCACAAACTCTACAGTTTAGCCACACTGGCCCATTTGCTCTACTTCTCACAGGCTATTCCATCTCACTATCTTGTCTTCATGCTTAGGCTGTTCCTCCTTGGAACGTTCTCTCTCCTCACCTCACTCCCTTCTAAAGGGTGCTTTTGACTTCTTGGATTTCAACACCAAGCCTCAGCTACTGTATAACCCTTCAACCTCCCTTCACATCCAGTTCGAGCTTATCCTGAAATATCCTTCTACCATGCTCACCTCTTCTTTCATTAGTGAGTTCTTCCCAGGGTTTCCATTTTGGAGAAGTTCCCAAGTCAGCTAACCTTTCTTCCCCTTTCTCTGTGAGAACTTCCACATTATATCTCTGTAAAGGTGCTTTCATCTTACCATCCCTCCCAAACACAATTTTCAGCTGCCTTTTTGTAGGTCTTTCTTTAGGTGACAAAGTGGCTAGAATGTTAGACTTCAAGTTAGGAAGACCTGAGTTCAAATCTCACCTGTAGGCTTTACTAGCTTTGTGAACCTGTCTGCTTCAATCCCTCCATCTGATATTGAGAATAGTAGTTATACTTGCATCCCAGGATTGTTGTGAGGATCAAATGAGATGATATTTGTAAATTGTCTAGCACATAGCAAGCACTTATTTTCTTTCTGCCCCATTAGATTGTAAGCTCCTTGAAAGCAGAAACTGTCTTTCCTCTTCCTTCTGTTTATGTGCCAGGGACTTTTAGCGTTGGAGTGCAGGATATATTGAGGGAAGACTAGTACTTCTGGTATGAAGGCTGCCAAGTCCTTTTCAGGGATGGTTTCTACCCTTACTTTCCACCTGATCCACCTCTCACCTGTGGCTCCAAGAAGCTGTAGCATGCACAGGTGCCACATCCTGGTAAACAGTTTCAGCAATTGGGCTAACCAGGTGGAGGATAAGCAAGGAGTCTCAAACCCTACAGTGAGTTAGAAGAGGTATCTACCCCAAGTGCTTAAGACTTCCCCTGGGCAGATAAGAACGACATGTTCCCATGGGCATGAAGGCAGCAGAAGCACGTGCTGTGGAGTGCTTAGAGCTTGGTTAGACCCCGAAGCTGCATCCTGGGCCATCACTAGGTGTCTTGACACTATCTTTGACTATGATGGCATTGAAAGAGATGTTGAGGCTGTCTCACTTAAATCCAATTTATACATGAATCAAAAGACAATGCCCATGTCATTTTACCATTTCTACCTATCTCAAAGTCCTCTGGTGACAGGCAAGTGACAAAGAGCAGGTGCAGATGCATGGGAAGCTGTAGTCACAACCCTGTATATGACCTGGGCCAGGGGCCCTGGAAACAGCAATGGAATTCTGCATCCTTTTGGGTATCTGAGCAGCCTTGTAAGGATTGCACTGCTCGTCTTCCAATGTGAGGAAGGACCTAGAAAAGATGCTCTAAAAGTTATCTACTTGCCCAACTCTGGCCTGAGTGCCAAGACTAAATTGAAGGGATTTTGGGTGCCTGATTTTTTTTTGTTTGCAAATAATTATGCACTCAATGCAATCTCCAAAGTTGAGATGCAGCAAAGTATGGATTGATACTGTGCTGTTTGTGCTAAATTTCACTTAACAGTTAATAGAGGTACTCCATCAGCCAGGACCACTCCATTCATATGTGGAACCATTGGATACTGCAAATGGAGAAGTTTTGGATGCTGTAGATAAGTTCACTAACCTGGCAGTACACTTTCCATGGATGTTCACATTAATAATGAGGTTGATACATGGATTGCCAGAACTAGTTCCGTGTTCGGGAGGCTCCAAAGGAAAATGTGGGAGAGAAGAGGTATTAAATTTACTAACAAATTGAAGGTTTATGGAGTTGTTGGCTAGCTCCCTGTTTAGGAGGCTCCAAATGAAAGTATGGGAGAGAAGAGGTATTAGACTACCAACCTGGAGGTTTATAGAGCCATTGTGACCTTAGCCTTCCTTCAAATCTCAGCTAAAATACCATTTCCTAGATTTCTTCTCCAACGTCCCTAGTGATTAAAAGTCTTTCCTACCTCCATGCAATTACTAGTATTTAGTTTGTACATAGTTTATATTTATTTATAATCTGCGAATGTTGTTTTCCATGACAAAAGGTTGTTTCTTGATGACTGAGATTGTCTCATTTTTGCCTTTTCTTAGCATTTAGTATATACAGTTTCTTGTACATAGTAGATGTTCACCAAGTCTTTTTGACTTATTACTAAAAACTTTAGCAGATAGAATGCTTGAGTCATTGTTATCTTTAGAGAGAAATTTAACTTTGGAGTCAAAAATGACTTGGGTCTATAGCCTCTGCCTTTGTCACTTATTATATATATGTATATATAATATATATATATACCCAAGATCACTTGGGTAAATTTTTTGAGCCTTAATAAAATAAAGTGGTTGGTCTTGGTGACCTATAATATCCCTTCCAGCACTACATGTATGATTCTATGGTTGTTCAAAAGGAGAAACCTACTGTGAGATTGAAAAATAACTTGTATTGATTTTTTTTAAAAGTTTTTTTTGGAAGAAAATAGAACTAGAGAGTTTGACTTTGATTTTTTAAGTTTCTAGGATGCTTTATTAAAGAAATAGTAGGTATTTTTAAAAATATATATACTTAATACTTAAATACTTAATAGTAAGTATTAGAAAAGAAAGTAACCATCATAAAAAGCCAGCATGATTTCATCAAGAGCAGGTCATACCAGAATCACTTCTTCTTTTGGTTTTTGGACAGGATTATTAGACTAGACCAGTTGAATGATGGAGATAGAGTTTACATAGATTTTAGGAAAACATTTGTAAAATCTCTTATGCTAGCCTTGTGGAAAAGATGGAGGTAGAAATTCAATAAGATTAAAGTTGGCTGGATTTGGAGCTGATTAAATTACCAGACTTGAAGAACTATCATTAACAGTTGGATATCAGCTTGGAGGGAGATGGTTTGGCCTGGTGGTTTTTATTATTTTTATCGGTGGTTTGAATAAAAGCATAAATAGCATATTTATCAAGTTTACAGATGATGCAAAATTATGAAAATAACAAACTTGTGTGATAGATTCAGGATCCAAAGTCCTCTTGGCAGGTTAGAATGTTAGAAATTAAATTAAAAGGTAGAAATTTAATAGTAATAAATATAATCTCACAGAGTTCAAAAAGTCAATTTATAAGATCAAACTAGGGAAGGTAGGGTTACTTCGAAATTTGAAAAAAAATCTGGTTTTAGTGAACTGCAAGATAATTTGTAACAACAATGTATCAACAAAACTAACATAGTGAAGGTGAATTGAGAGGCATAAAGTCCAGGACTAGGAAAATGATAAATTTTTTTGTATCCTAATTGTGCTTAAGCCAATTATTAGATTATTATGTTTGGTTCTGGATGCCATTCCTTAGGAATTCAGTAAAATTCAACAAATATTTAGTAACCACATACTACGAGTATTGCATTTTGTGAGGTAATGGTCATTCAAAGACAAAAATGATATAGTCCCTGCCCTTAAGGACTCCACTGGGGCTATGCAACATGTGTAAAATAAACACTGAACAAGGAAGCTGAGATAGTAAGAGGAAAGAGTTCAGAAAAGGCTTAACAGAGGTGATAGAACTGAACTGAGTCTTGAAGGAAGACAAGGATTCTGAGGGACTAAATAAAAAGGGATTTCATTATATGTTTGTAGAATATTTCGTACAAATACACATTGATGAAAGATGTTGTATGAAGTCAGGAGTCAACTAATAGTCTGGAAAGTAAAGTTTATAAAGGGGAATTTGAAATAAGTGTACAGTGGTCGTTAGGGACCACATTATAGAAGTATTTAAATGATAGGCTAATAGGTTTATATTTTATTCTAGAAGGAATAGGGAGATATTTGGAATTTCAGGGCTGTCCCTTTTATTTTGATAGCTATGTGGATGATGGATTAGAGAAGGGACAGGAAGCACCAGGTAGACTAATTAGGAAGCTCATTACTGTAGTCTTCTGCTCTCTAAGTAAATATCCACAGTTCTTTCAAAAGATCTTTTTATGACACCTCCTTTGCACTTTTTCTGTTCTACAAGTGATCAGCAATGACAACATGTATCATGGTATACATAGTATATAGAATGCTAACCTTGGAATCAGAAGGACCTATTGAAAAATCCCACTTCTGACACTTATTACTGGCTATGTGACTGTGAGTAAGTCACTTAACTTTTCTGATACTCTATCAAATAAGGGTATTGAATTTGATGACCTCTTAAATTCGTATCCATAAAACCTATGATCCTATGATTAGGAAGAGTAAACTCAGAAATCACATTTAAGAGTTCTTTTAATATGCTATTCACCTGGTGTTGGTGACTTGAATTTATAGAAGATAGATAGGGATTTTCAATTATCTTAGGTTTCACTTATTTAAACAATTATTTTTATTCTTTGTTTCCTGGTCTGTACCTTATTCTATATGATAAAAGAAAATAGAAGCAAAATAGGGATAGAGTAGTTGTGCCTTCTTTCCATTATCTATTAACTTCATCCAATCTATATCAACTAGCTGCAGTATAATACATTCTTTAATCTTTTTTTTTGTCCCTAGCAGAGTTTAAAAAAATGTCATTTTTATTTTCCTAAGCATTCATCTCAAGACTCAGCTCATTTTGAGCTTGAATGCTCCTGAAGCTATTCTTATGGGACTGTGCCATTTTGTTATGTTCATCCTTTGCTACTTGTCTTTGCTTCCATTTTCTACATGTATCTTTGAAAAATCTGGGCTGGTGAATGAGCTCCTTATATAAGTGCATTATTCTCTTTAGACAGCTCCCACATTTCTTTCCCCATTGTATTTTTCCCCCATTTGTGTTCTTGTCATCAGAATTTTCTTTTTGTGAGCATTCCATTCTCTTGAGTCAGCTTTCTCTAGAAAATCTTAGGATTTGAGATCCTACTTACTACATCTTTTCTGTAAAGTCTTTAAAATCCACTCTCATAAATTCTAGAGTATCTATCAGACTATGCTTGGCTTTCTTCTTCTAAGACCTTCTCATACCAAAGGGATCTCTTGCCTCTCCCAGAGTACTTAGCTTACATTTAGGACATTCAGCAAGTGTTATCTTGTTTTTGTGGTTTATGTGTACACACCTCACTGCCATAAGATCCTGGAGAGCAGAGATTGTGTCTTGTTCATTTTATATCCCCTAGAACTTATCAAACTGTCTTGTGCATAGGTAATGCTCAATAAGTATTGAATGAATGGATTAAGCCTCAGAGTCAGGAGATACTGGAGCTCTCATTGAGAATTTTGGCAATAGCTATTGTTTTCCTGCTGTCAAATATTCATCTGCCTTCCCTTCCTGGTTGTGGTATCACTAAGCCAATTGTGTGAGGACCAGAAACAGGACCCACTCAGACCGAATGAGATAAAGTGGGACCTTAATGGCAGAACACAGCCAGCAAGGCTGAGATATAGTGGAAAGTAGCAGAAGTCCCAGTGGCTTACAAAATCCATTTTGGCACAAAAGCTTGACCTTTACTTGGAGATCTTTCCAGGACAATCTTTAATCCTGGTCACCCTTCACACCTCACATTATGATGACACCCCTTTGTCATCATAGTAATGGGTCATCATCATCACTATCAAACATACTGAGTACCTACTGTGCAAAGGATATTATGCTCGGGGGCTGAAGTTCTGCTTTTTAGAAAGTAACTGAGCTCTTGGCTCAGTGGAGCCATTTGCATGTCATTTTGTATAAATCAGCATCCATTCCTGACCCCCTAACTCCCACAATGCAAAATAAAATAAGTGAATTAGTGCAGCCAACTGCAGTGGCTTTCAAACCCAGCATTAAGGACATGACATACATGAAAATTTTTATGCCAATCCATTTAAAAACATCCTGAGAGAAAGGAACAAAACTGAAGAGATTTGTAATCAGGTGTGTGTGTGTGTGTGTGTGTGTGTGTGTGTGTGTGTGTGTGTGTGAGAGAGAGAGAGAGAGAGAGAGAGAGAGAGAGAGAGAGAGAGAGAGAGAGAGAGAAGAGAGAGAGAAGAGAGAGAGACAGAGAGACAGAGAGAGACAGAGAGACAGAGAGAGAGACAGAGACAGAGAGAGAAAGACAGAGAGAGAGACAGAGACAGAGAGATACAGAGAGAGAGACAGAGAGAGAGAGAGAGAGAGAGAGAGAGAGAGAGAGAGAGAGAGAGAGAGAGAGAAGGGAGGGGGGAGGGAGGGACAGGGGAAGTAAAGGGAGGGAGAAGGAGGGAGGGAAGAGAAAGGAAAGGAGAGAGAGAAAGGAAGAGGGAGGGAGAGCCAGGGAGAGGGAGAGACGAGAGAGTGAGACAGAGACAGTGGGAAGGTCCAGCACGTTTCAATTGAAGAAACATTGGGACTGGGAGTCGGGACACTTGGATTTGAGTCTCAGTATAGTCCCTGACCAGTTGTGTGAATATGAATAGGTAACTTCATCTTCTATTCCATAAAGTGATATAATTGAACAAGATAATCACTATAGGTCCTTCCAATTCCAATATTTTATGAAGCCTCTAGTTCTAAATATAGCCATGCTAGGACTCTTTTTCAGTGGTGCTTACTAGTGACAGACTTCCCTTTCCTAGGTTTGGGACTGGACCTAAGAGAGCACCCAGCCATTGGAACATCCATCCATTCAAAAACTATTTAAACAAATAATTTTTGCAAGAACTGTGAAGTTTCAAAGAACATATAAAAACATGCTCTAAATTACTACTAAGAAAAATGCAAATTAAAATAATTTATGCAAATTAAAATATGAGGTTTTTAGCTCATACCCTGCAAATTGACAAAGAATGACAAAAAAGCAGAAACAATCAATGTTGGAGGGTCTGTGAGAAGGTAGGCATATGAATATATTATTGACAAAACTTTAAATTGGTCCAACCATTCTGGAAAACAATTTGAAAATATGTGAAGACTATTCATGTCTTTTGATTCAGGAGTCCCACAAATACCTAAATGAAGTCAAAGACAGAAAGAAAAGTGGAATGTATTGAAAACAATCACAGCAACACTTTATGTAGTTGTGAAGAACTAAAAATAAAGTAGGTATCCAACTTTGGGACAATATGTGAACAAACTGTGCTATATTAATGTAATAGAATAAATAAGGGATCTGAACAATCTAAAGAAACATAGGAAGATTTTTATTAACTGATATAAAGTTAAGTAAACAGAAACAGAGCATTATATCCTATGATTATAACAAAATGAATGAAAGGAGACCAAACTGAGTAAATGAAAAACCCATAAGAACAAATGATAATATATACCTCCCTCTTAATGACAAAAATGTTGGTGTGTAGGAGAGAAGCAGAATTAAATGTTATGTAGATTCTCAGAAGTTTTGGCTTGTTTTTCTTTGTTATAATGGATGGCTCAGTTTTGGGACTGAGTATGTGCAAGGTCTATCTAGAAATAATTATGATATAAAATTTTAAAAAGAAAACCTACTGTATATCTCTTATTTAACTCCAAGGGAGCTTTTCTGTAGAATTCTTGGGAAGAAAGCACGAATTAGCTGAAATCTCTTTCTTCTTTCCTTTTCCCTCTCATAGAAGGCTTTCCATCCATTCTTCCCCATTCTGTGCTTTTCATAGTTATGATGACCCATTCCCATGGGGTTTTGATGCCTCAATAGCTGCCAACTAGTCCCCTCTAAGGTAGTGGGAGTATCAAGGGCTCAGAGTGTTTTCCTCCTAGAAGTAGTTAAACTTTTCATTTAGACACTTTATACTTAACCAGGTTAATACCTACCCTTAAGATCTTACCCTTATCATTTTTCTCTCTCTTCTTCCTCCTTTTCTTTCTCATCTTTGTCACTTCGTTCTTTTTGGTAAAGACTAGAGATATGATGTAGAGAAAAGAGCACACCTGAAAATCAATTTTGCTGCTATAGTTTAGTTACATCAATTGGGGACAATTGGGTGACTCCTGCTGCTCTATGCCTCAGTTTCTTCCTCTGTAAAATGAAAGGATTAGCCTTGATGTTTCCTCTAGGCTCTAAATCTATGTTCCTATGAATTAAAAATCTTTGCTTCCTCCATCCACGGAGACACCTCCATCAAGTCCTTCATAATCTATAACATTTCTTGATCCTTTCCTTTTCATTTTTACTACTACCACAGTTGACCCAAAGCAATGAATTTCTAACGATAGAATTTCTAGCCCTGTAATGGGTGAGGGGAGGAATTTTTGAGCAATGGTCTTGCTTGTCCCTTTCCAATCATAGCTCATAAATGCTTTGGCAGAAAGAATGTCTATGAAACAAGAGCAGGAAGGCAAAGACTCATAAACAGAACAACAGGGAGCCCGGCCCATTGTGTAATCACGGTGGAAGGCAGAGCTTCCAGCAACAGAAATGCTGCAGGTGTGGGTGGCTCTCACTCCAAGCCTAGCTGTAATCCCTTTCACTCACTGCTTCTCTCCCGGGGGCCCAATTACTGGCCAGGGCATAAAAGCCAGCAAAAGAAAGATACTTTTGCTAGTGATTGTGTGATCAGTCAAGCTGTTCCTGCTGGCATGCCAGGGGAGTGATTCAAAGTAGATTTCTATATGTTTGGCAGGTATGAGAGTTGTTCAGGGTTCTGACCTTGGGGAATCCTTATTACCTATAGTATTGGGAGTTACCTTTCCTGCTGTTCCTTTTGTATTTATTTTGTGTGTCTCCTTTCTGGCCCGTACAGCTGGTTCTGGTTGTGGGGAAGGTGTGTATGTGTGCGTGTGTGTGTGTGTGTGTGTGTGCATGCACATGTGTATGCTGGGGAAAAGTAGTGTTCTTCCAGTTGAAGAGTGGAGAGTTTAAGTTTGTAGGTAATGGGGAAAGTAGGAGAACTGCTAGATAGAATAAAAGTTCCTGACTTTTTGTGTGTCATGGAACCTCCTTTAGCAACCTGATAAAGATATATACAGTATAATTTTTTAAATTAATAAAATAGGGGGCAGCTAGGTGGCGCAGTGGGTAGAGCACCAGCCCTGAATTCAGGAGGACCCGAGTTCAAATTTGGTCTCAGACACTTAACACTTCCTAGCTGTGTGACCCTGGGCAAGTCACTTAACCCCAGCCTCAAAAAAAAAAAAAAAAGAAAAAAGAAAAAAAGAAAAAAAGGAAAAAATAAATTAATAAAATAAAATAAATAGGAATACAAAAGAAACCAATTCTATTGAAACAAACATATGATTTGCCCCCCATTACTAAAGTTTATGGGCCCTAGATTAAGAATTTAAAGGTAGTCATACATGATTCTCTCAAGTAGAACTATTGCTACCAGGGATGAAATGCCATCTGGCCCCATAATTCATCTTTTTTTTTCTTCCTTCTATTTCCACTCTAGAAAGCTGTTTAGGTGCCCTATTAGACTGTAAATTCTATGAAGGCAGGGACAATATTTAAAAGAAACAGCAAGTTGTACATAATGAAATTTCTGTTTCATGTATAATAATCTTTTTAAAAATTACAGTGTTATGGGATTGCTTGCTTTATTTCATAAATTAAATAAGTAATTTGTTTTTAAATAAAATGAAGACAGGAGATGGATGTCTTATTTAAATGCTTTGTCAGCATTTTATCAGTATCTAGTACAATGTCCTGTGCTCTTGAATTTTAAAAAGGAAGCATCTGTACCCAGTCTTGAAAAGCTGGCCTTATCCACTTCCTAGGCTTCCTTCAAAAAGTGTAGCACACTGATTAACTTCTGGGTAACATCTTTAAACTAGGTCCTTTAGGGAAACAGCATACTTTAAGCCAAGCAAGGGCAAGTATAGATCACAGATGTCAGTAATAATGGGACAAAGGACTGAAGTACTAACAGCAGTAAAGTTATCTTCAATGATGCTAATGAGAGTAGTGAATATATGGATGTTGGGAAATGCAGATCAAAATTATGGGGTCATTTGCATAGAATAAGTACATCTTGGAAGTAAATCCTGTAGAAAAGATTGCCATAATTCCACTATCTCCTGCAAGAGTCAAAACTAGTCTTGCTGTTCTAGAAAAACTAGAACGTCATTGGATTATGTTTTTAAGGTGTCAGATTAATGTGAGGTTGAGGAAGCAGAGTGACTTTTGTTTCCACAGTAGCATTGGTTTCTTCCTATGTGAATTCTGTGTTCGTCCCCGTGTTTTCAGGCTATGAGAATGAATTATAAAAGGTTAGCCCCTATCTATGTGTTTTCTGGGCAAATGGAAATGTCAGAGAAGATTTCGGTAATCTTTGTGGGTCTTTGGAGTAAACTAAGATTTCGTACTGGGTTAGATAATCTATCTAAGGTCTTTTCCAAGTTGAAATTTATGATCATAGAGATCACTGCAGGAATTTACGTAGAAAGCTAATTGACTCCACATCCATCTGGCTAATGGGGACCTGAAAGTATCCTCTGAGGTATTCCTTCCCCTACAGCTATAGAGTGATAGCAGGAGAGAGAAACCCACAGCTGGCAAGGGAAAGTGGTATACAAGATAAGTTCACAGGATGGAAAAAAGTTGTTTCTATTCCTATATCTGGAATATTGCATTTAGTTTTAGTGATATTGGCAAATTGGAGCCCATCTAGGAAGATGAATGCCATGGTGAGAAAGAATTGAGACTATGCCATATGAGAATGAGCTGAAGGAAATGGGGATAGTTAATATGGTAAGAATTGAAAAGAATTTGGGGGGAGGAAGAGAAGCTAGAGTCATCTAAGTATTTGAAAGGTTTTATTTGGACAAGGGACTATATTTATTTTGATTGGCTCCAGGAGCCAAACCAAGGACAATGACTAAAGTCTACAGAAGAAAAGCAGAATGTAGGCTCTAGATGTAAGAGAAAACTGTCTAGTTAGAATAAGTTTAGAATGAGTTAGAAGCTAGAATACGTTTTTCCCCGAGTTAGTGAATTCTCCACCTTTGGACATCTTCAAATACATGCTGGATAACCCTAATTATGGGGAGAAGTAATAGAGGAAATGGCTATTTAAGTATGAATTAGATTAGATAATCTCTTAGGTCTTTTCCAATTCTGAACTTCTGTGATTCTCTGTCTGGGAGTTGGTGGCCTGTGATGAATAATCATTCCTTTTCTTTTACATATTGTAATTATGCCCAAGAGTGCTATAGATAATATATGTAATAGTAATATATGATAATATATGTAATAATAATAATAATAATGCCACCACATTTATATAACACTTCAAGATTTGCAGTATGAGTTTTTTAGATGCTGATTTTACAACTGGCCAAACCTTTCCCCTACTCCCATCCCCACAACCTATCCCAAACTGAGCCCTTGGAGGACCTTGGTGAAATTGTTCCCCTTAAGAGGATAGGGGAAGAGAAGGGGAAGATTTAAATATTTGAGTTTTTCTAAGGGATACCTAATTCCAGTTGCATAATATTGTTCTACTCAGAGACTATAACAAATGAGAGGCCCTAGGTGAAGAAGGGTTTTGTTTTGGACTTGAGGGAAAGTCTTGGCTGGCTCTGTGTGAGGGAAACAAATCAAAGAATAAGCCAGGCAGTTCTTAACTGGCTCATTATTTCCTTCTAGTTTGATGCTGGAGTATGATGACAGTTTCTAATAAAGTCTTTATGTTTCATAGTTAAAGCCTGTTTTTTTAATGTGCAGACCATCTTTAACCATCTTTCTAACTTGCCATCAAATATGGGCTTGGTTCCCCTGCCATTTGGATTGCCATTTTGGCAAAATGAAAGCAAAAATAGCCTTTATATTTCATCTGATCACACCTGCTTTCACAATTCTGTTAGTCTTTGTCCCTAACTGAAAAGACCTCTACATGCATAGTCATGGCCTACTAAGTTCCATCCCCATCCAAATTTTCCACCTTTGGGCTTAATTCCCCAGAACCTATCAATGGACATTGTAAGTGGTACAATAATAGGACAATAGAAAACATTTAAAAGGAATGGGACAGTGAAGTGGAAAGCTACTGTGTTAGGGAGGAGGGACGGACACAATAAAATTTCATTTTTAGTCATATAAAAAGACCCTGTTCTAGTTTTTAGGATATTGGCTTTGGATTGAGGAAATCTTAGGTTCAAATCCTATCCCTGACATTTGCTAGAACTAGCTTGTCCTCTTGCTACATGATATTGTACTGCTTTTCTGAACAAGTCATTGATTTTTCTCAGGTGCAAGTTATCATTGACCACATACTTAATCTATCATGATGCATCTCTCCAGTGGTCACTTGGTTGCCTACAATTTTGATTTTTCTGATAATGTGGTTGCCTATGATTTGTAGCCACAAGCACACTGGGAGTATAGTATTGTTGAAAGGATGAAGCTTTTGTGTAGTAAAAAGTTATGCATTACTGAAAGCACCATGAAATTTCTCAGAAGGAATTCTGGGCTGGGAGAAACCAGGATGTTGAAAGAGTGTTCATCAGGGAATCTAGGGAAGTGAGCAACCAACTTTAGGTGTTTACTTTTGTGGAGAAGAATAGTTCCACCTAAACCTGAAAGATTGTCCTTGGAAACCTGTCCCATGGTATATCATAGTGGAAGCTGAAGAAGAAAGTTTTTGCAATCTAGATCTAAAACAGGTTGGTACTGAAAAATCTCTGCTCCAGTGGGTTTTTGGCTCTATGTAAGAATAATCTATCTAAAAGAGTGCTGCTTCCCAAGTAGTGAGCTCCCTGTTATTGAAAAATACAAGAAAAGGCTGCTAAAGATTGTTGTAAAGGGAACTTGCCACATAGTAGGTTGTTGGATTAGATGATCTAGGGTATTTTCCAACTCTAAATTTGTGCAGTTCCATGATTTATACATTAAGCTATCCCAAGCAGAACATATGACTAAGCTCAGTCCCTATAATTTATCCACCTGGGTGTACTGTAGCCTTGTGGAACAAGTTTGATCAGCTCACTTGTCCCTCAAACAATACAACTCTAAATGTAGAAGATTTCTCACATTTGAGCAAAGTAGATTTTATATTCTACACAGTTTTCTAAATGAGGGATGATTGGCTAGCTTATCATTCAGGAAGGATAGGGTAGACATTGTCAGACTTGTCCTAAAGCACAAGCCAGACCATTTCACTCCTCTGTCCAAAAGCTTTCAACGATTCTATATTACCCAGATGATAAAACACAAATCATTTAGCTTGGCATTTAAAACCTGTTGCAATCTGGCTCCAACCTATTTTTCTGAACTTACTTCACATTATTCTCCTCCAAGAAATCTAGGTTTCAGACAAACAGGACCACAAGCTGTTCTCCCTTTCTTTGATCCACTTTTGTACCTCCATGTGTTCATTCAGGTCCTTCTTTGTGTTTATGACACACTCCTACTCATCTACACCTGTTGACATGTTCCTCTTTCTTGAAAGCAAAACTCAGGTGTCCATTCTTTTATAAAGACTTCCCTGAAGCCCCCAGTTCAAAGTGACTAGCTCTTCTTTTGAAACTTTGTCAGGCTCTCTCATTTGTCCATATATTATATCTTATAATAAATTATTTGTGTGCTATCATATTTCAGTTTTCACTTTTAATCTTTGTGATCTTAGGTCAAATCCTTTAACTTCTTGGGCTATTGGTAAAATGAAGGGATCAGACTGCATTATTTCTAAAGATGTTTTTTTAGCTCTAAATCCTATGATACCTATTAGTTTGTAAGCTCCTTGAAAGAAGGATCTGTGTCATCTGATATAGAAGAAATGTGCCATTGTAAAGGTTGGCTTTCCCAAAATATTTTGATCCCAAAGTAGATATACTAATAGGAAAGGGGTAATTTCCTTACATTGCTATCAGCCCCAAACCCAGGAGATTATTGGAAGAAGGGAAATCACACAAGGGTAAGGGCTTCAGGGATTACTGATTAAGAATGTGAAATCATGGTGCAAGATCAGCATACTGTCAGATTTGTGATAAAAAATACCTGATCCAAGACTGAGATGTGACTGTTACATCAACTGACTGGTTCCAACCTATTCAGAAGCAAAGACAGGAGCAGACATGGACCCTAAAGCAATTAGCAGAGAGTTAGCTAAGTTATAAGTCCTTAAAGTTCTTATATTTACACAGATCATTGGGACTTCACCATTAATGTTGTGAGTTTTGGGTCTTTTTAATCAATTGATTGGCAAGCATTATTAATACTTACCTTGTATGTGACAGATATGTGTTAAGCATTGAGAATCCAAAGACAAAAATGAAATAATTTTGCCTTCAAGAAGTTTACAATCCTATGAGGAGAAGTAACATGTATATATAGGAGTCTATGCAAGGGTATGTGTAGCACAGATACATTGGTGCTAACAGCTTGGGAACTCAAGAAAGTCTTGTTGGAGAAAGTAATGCTTGAGATAAATCTTGAAGGAAGCTAGAGATTCTAAGAGGCTGAAGTAAAGAAGAAAATTCCATTTTCAGACATCAGAATGGGAGATGAAATGTTGTGTGACAGCCAACAAGAAGACCAGTGTGATTGGAACATAATATTGTGTGAAGGCAAGTAATACCCCTAGTAAGGTAGGCTGGAGCCAGATTATGCAGAATTGTTAAAGTCCAACAGAGGAGTATGGATCAAGATGGTGTATTTTAAAAGAGAGGAGTGGATTTGAGTTCAACTCTTAGCTCTTCTTTTTACTTTTTACCTATGTGATGAACAAGCGGATTTACCTCTCTGGGGCTCAGTTCCTCACTTACAAATGGAAAAGCTTGGATTAGATGTCCTGAGTTCTCTTCCAGTTCAAAATCTATGTTATTGACTTTATTTGTTCTAGAGACAAAAGCAAAACTGCAGTTTTTTGAACAGGGGAAATGATATGCTTTTCTCTGTGCTTTAAGAATATCATCACTCTTGCATCCTGCAGAATGGAGCAGGGAGAGAGAATTGAGTTAGGGAGATCTGTAAGGAGGGTATTGAAATAGTTCAGGCAAGAGGTGATGAATGTTTGAACTACCCTAAAGAAGTGGAAAGAAGGTAGTGGTTTGGGGAGATATTACAGAGGCAAAAATAACCATTTTGATAACTGACTAGATATATAGGGTTAATGAGGAGCCTAGTTTCTGTGAGGCTTGAAGTTAGAACATAGTGGGTAGGGAATCAATACCATTCTCTTGCTAACAGCAAGCTCTACTTCTGAGTTTCATGTTTTATATTTAGATGTATATTAAAAGTTTATTGCTCAATTGTAACTGTTTGGCAAACTGCTTCTTTTTTTATAATGTGACTAATATGGAAATCAGTTTTACATGATTGCACATATATAACCTGTATCAAATGGCTTACTGCCTTAGAGAGGGAGGAGGGTATAAACAGAGAGAGAAAATTTGGAACTCAAAATTTTATTAAGAATGAATGTTATAATTATCTTTACATATAATTGGAAAAAATAAAATACTATTTAAAATTCTATTAAAATGATTACTCAAAGTAACTCTACCCCCTACCCTCCACATGAATGGGGGAATAGTTAAGCAAACTGTAACATGTTATACAATTTTATTGTGCTATAAGAATAGATGAAGATGGGGAATACAGAAAAGAATGAGATTTGTAGTAATTGATGCAGAATGAGGTCAACCAAACCAGCAAGATAATATATACAATGACCACATTGCTGTAACTAGGGAAAAAAAAACAGTAACAAAAAAATTGAAATATGTAACTATGTTGACCAAGCTGAGTCTTGAAGAAGAGATGAGAATGTACTACCCTTCCTTCTGTGTAGAAGCTAGTGTGACATATTGCATATACTATACTATATTATCATAGTTGATGTTAAATTAATTGAACTGCTTCCCTCCTCTTTTTTATTTTTATAAGGTATTATTCTGAGGATGGGGGTTGATATATTGAAAATTGAGGGTGATATAAAAACAAAACATAAATGAAAATTTAAAACTAACCTTTTTTTTTTTTTTTTTTTTTTTGCTTTTCAGGGTTGGGGTAGACTGAAAAGATAACAGAGCAGGAAAGAAGCCAAATTCAGAAAGTCTTTCAGTCTCCAGAAAGATTTTTGGTTAGGACCAATTTTTGGCAACATCAGTTGTTAGTAGAGAGAAGTTTCCCCAAGACTGAATCCAGTCTATTTATTCTTAACTCACTCAGAGACGATTATCTATGTCCCTAGTGCCTAGTGAATATAGTTGGTGCTCAATAAATGCTTGCTGAATTGAACAAAGAACCTAAGCCATTGTTCTAAGGGCATGTTCTAATTTAAACGGAGAAATCTCTCAAATCTTTGAGCAAGGACAGTTGGATTGACTGAGGGGGTTGCTCTTTGGGGGTACCCTGGGAAACTCTGTCATGTATTTTTTTCTTCACTTTTTTCCTACTTTCTCTTTAGCCAGAATCCTGCAAGGAAATCTGTGAAACCTGAAAGAGGACCCGCCCCAGACCAGCTGCATTTCTGCACTGGTTAAGGTTGAGGCGTGTAATGAATTTAGATTTAATTTGCAAGTGAAAAAGCTTGCTTTCTTTTGTAGCTTACACCAAAGCTCAAACGTCTAAGCTTCCAGGGTTTAAGTCTAATTAACTGTATTTCACAGCTTATTTAAAGAAAAGAATGGAGGCATTAAAATTGTAAAATCTAATTTTTGAGTAAATCTTTCAGCGCAAAATTAATGTCGCAGTATTAGAGCCGCCTTGGCAATATATCTCTTGTCTTCAAATTTCAAAATGAGCTTTTGCAAACATGAAATTATTCATTAGGCTGTCTGGTAAAGAGATAAATAAGTGTCTCTTCAAATCCAAGATCTCCTCTTCTCTATTTAGCCAAAGACGGAGTTATTTGGTTTGAGGGGCAAGTGGGCTGATCAGATTTGCTCCTTCAGACAGGTAAGAAGGCAAGAAGAAAAACAGACAGGAGAACTGAGGGAAAGAAGGGGGAGGGGGTGTCTGAAGAGTGTTGATAGCCCTTTTCTGCCCACTATGATTTCTATTGTCAACCTCTGGAGTGGGGAGAATCTGAAAGATTCTGAGGAATCACAGAGATATTGGGGGGACCCAGTAGTTCATGGGCTCAAAGTTTTTAGAGCTGAAAGATCATTCAAACCATTTTATTAGTGAGGAAACTGAGGTCCAGAAAGTTGATGTACTGAGGAATTAGCAAGAGAGGTGGGCATCCAGTTTAAGTGCTCTTCAAATCCAGTATTCTTTCTATTGCATATCCACAGAAGGTAGGTCCAGTGCCTTGAGATTTTCTAGGAGAACTAAGGAGACAGTTCTGGTCATGACAAGAAGGCATACCCTTCCTTGGTGTTAGCTCCTTTGTCATAGGCTGTTATTTGAGCCTCACAAAAACCTTGTGAAGGAAATGCCAGGATTATTTTCTTTATAGTTGAGGTAGGCAGAGATTAAATAACTCATCCAAGATTATACTACTAAACTACTAAGTATCTGAGGCAGGATTTGAACTCAATTCTTCTTGACTCCAGGTCTAGTGCTCTGTACATTAAACCGCCTACCATAGACAGGTACAATACATAGGAAGTCTGTACATTTGTGTGTGTGTATGTATTTTTTATCATATAGTTACTGATTGTTCTTAGTTCTCAAAGAAAACCATGAAAACAAGAAGGAGGTGTGCCATGACAAGCAAATGAATAGGATTGAAATGAGGAAGTGCTGTGCAAGGTCCCTCACCTCACATTCTCCTCCAGAGCCATTTATATGGCCAGAATTATTCTGAGGATGGGGGTTGATATATTGAAAATTGAGGGTGATATAAAAACAAAACATAAATGAAAATTTAAAACTAACCTTTTTTTTTTTTTTTTGCTTTTCAGGGTTGGGGTAGACTGAAAAGATAACAGAGCAGGAAAGAAGCCAAATTCAGAAAGTCTTTCAGTCTCCAGAAAGATTTTTGGTTAGGACCAATTTTTGGCAACATCAGTTGTTAGTAGAGAGAAGTTTCCCCAAGACTGAATCCAGTCTATTTATTCTTAACTCACTCAGAGACGATTATCTATGTCCCTAGTGCCTAGTGAATATAGTTGGTGCTCAATAAATGCTTGCTGAATTGAACAAAGAACCTAAGCCATTGTTCTAAGGGCATGTTCTAATTTAAACGGAGAAATCTCTCAAATCTTTGAGCAAGGACAGTTGGATTGACTGAGGGGGTTGCTCTTTGGGGGTACCCTGGGAAACTCTGTCATGTATTTTTTTCTTCACTTTTTTCCTACTTTCTCTTTAGCCAGAATCCTGCAAGGAAATCTGTGAAACCTGAAAGAGGACCCGCCCCAGACCAGCTGCATTTCTGCACTGGTTAAGGTTGAGGCGTGTAATGAATTTAGATTTAATTTGCAAGTGAAAAAGCTTGCTTTCTTTTGTAGCTTACACCAAAGCTCAAACGTCTAAGCTTCCAGGGTTTAAGTCTAATTAACTGTATTTCACAGCTTATTTAAAGAAAAGAATGGAGGCATTAAAATTGTAAAATCTAATTTTTGAGTAAATCTTTCAGCGCAAAATTAATGTCGCAGATATTAGAGCCGCCTTGGCAATATATCTCTTGTCTTCAAATTTCAAAATGAGCTTTTGCAAACATGAAATTATTCATTAGGCTGTCTGGTAAAGAGATAAATAAGTGTCTCTTCAAATCCAAGATCTCCTCTTCTCTATTTAGCCAAAGACGGAGTTATTTGGTTTGAGGGGCAAGTGGGCTGATCAGATTTGCTCCTTCAGACAGGTAAGAAGGCAAGAAGAAAAACAGACAGGAGAACTGAGGGAAAGAAGGGGGAGGGGGTGTCTGAAGAGTGTTGATAGCCCTTTTCTGCCCACTATGATTTCTATTGTCAACCTCTGGAGTGGGGAGAATCTGAAAGATTCTGAGGAATCACAGAGATATTGGGGGACCCAGTAGTTCATGGGCTCAAAGTTTTTAGAGCTGAAAGATCATTCAAACCATTTTATTAGTGAGGAAACTGAGGTCCAGAAAGTTGATGTACTGAGGAATTAGCAAGAGAGGTGGGCATCCAGTTTAAGTGCTCTTCAAATCCAGTATTCTTTCTATTGCATATCCACAGAAGGTAGGTCCAGTGCCTTGAGATTTTCTAGGAGAACTAAGGAGACAGTTCTGGTCATGACAAGAAGGCATACCCTTCCTTGGTGTTAGCTCCTTTGTCATAGGCTGTTATTTGAGCCTCACAAAAACCTTGTGAAGGAAATGCCAGGATTATTTTCTTTATAGTTGAGGTAGGCAGAGATTAAATAACTCATCCAAGATTATACTACTAAACTACTAAGTATCTGAGGCAGGATTTGAACTCAATTCTTCTTGACTCCAGGTCTAGTGCTCTGTACATTAAACCGCCTACCATAGACAGGTACAATACATAGGAAGTCTGTACATTTGTGTGTGTGTATGTATTTTTTATCATATAGTTACTGATTGTTCTTAGTTCTCAAAGAAAACCATGAAAACAAGAAGGAGGTGTGCCATGACAAGCAAATGAATAGGATTGAAATGAGGAAGTGCTGTGCAAGGTCCCTCACCTCACATTCTCCTCCAGAGCCATTTATATGGCCAGATATAGATCTACTGCTGGTGACCAGCCCCGGATGAAATGAGAGACTTTGGCCTTTTTAAGTGAAGGTCTTTAACAAGTTTTAGTTTGACTGAAAAAAACACCTATTCAGTGATAAAGGCTAGGTAACAACTGAGGCAAAGAAAGACCTCTTTTACCTAGTTCCTCCCCCCCCCCAAAAAAAAAATCAATCTGGGAGGGGAAGATCTCAGGGTTTCTGGTCAAACAGAAATTGTTTGAGTCAATCAGACACCAAACAATGACCACCTGGGACCTATTATTGGCCAATCAATGAAAGTCAGAGTGATTTGGGTTTAAAGCATGGTTCTCAAGAAAGAAATTATGTGTGATAGAGTATCAGGCCTGGAGCCAAGAAGACTCTTTTTCCTAATTTCAAATCCAGTCTCAGATGCTTACTAACTATGTGATCTTAGACAAGTCACTTCACCCTGTTTGCCTCAGTTTCCTCATATATATATAATGAGCTGGGAATAACTGAACAACAACCAAATATATCAGGCACTGTGTTAATTAAGCATTTTGTTGTTCAATTGTGTCTGACTCTTCATGACCTTATTTGACAAAGATACTAGAGTTTGTCATTTCCTTTTCCAGCTCATTTTACAGAGGAAACTGAAGCAAACAGGATTAAGTGATTTGCTCCATGTCTGTGACATCTGTGACAGTATCTGAAGTCAAATTTGAACTCAGATCTTCATAATTCCAGGCCAGGTATTTTGCCCACTTGGTCACCTAGAAACCCTTCTCTACCTTGAGGAGCTTACAATTCAGTGGGGGAGACAACATGCAAAGAGACAAGTTACATTCAGGATAAACTGAATAAATGAGGAAAAACACAGGAATTAAGAAGGATTAGGGAAAGCTTCCTGTGGAAAGTGGGATAAGGGTGTATAACAAAATTCTTCATTTGTAAAATGAGGAGGTTGGATTGGGTAATCTTCCAAAGATGAGGAGATTCTCTTCAATCCAGAATCAGTGTCTCATGGTTAGTCCCCTCCCTTTTTATGATCCTTGCTTTATGTTTCTTGATGGTGTTGACACGGAGTAATGGTTTTAGAACAAGAAGACACCAAAGTGGGAAAGGCAAGCTGAGGCACCGAATGATGCCCAACACTGAGACCCTTTGGTCATCTTGGAAGGTGGAGAAAACAATACCAGGAGAAGGAAGGCAAGATCCTTCACCAAAGGTAGAAAACTGGCAAAGAGCTCACTGTTTGCTTATTAGGAGAAATCCCAGGCCTAATGGGAACTTCTTTGAAGTAATCACTTCTCAGAATCTATTTGGATTTGAACATATTCTGTTGAATTATTCAAAGAGAAGGGTGGGGATAAATTGGCTCTTTGAGCTGATGGGTTTTAATAGCTGGGGATGGCCCAGAGTCCATGTTCCTTCAGTTTAAGAGGAAGAGAAGCATAAACACTGACTTTTTTCCTCCCCTTCTACTGCACCCCCCCCCCAAGAAAGCTACTTATAGGTAATGATAATAATAACAACCTACATTTCTTTAGTGCTTTAAGGCTTGAAAATCACTTTCCTCACAGCTATACTATGAGACAGATGATACAAATATTATAATCCCATTTTACAGAGGGAGAACCTGATGATATGAGTTGTTTGAGAGCTTTCATACAGCTAGTGGTATCTGAGATTTTGAACCTAGTGTTCTCTCTCTATTCCTCTCTCTCTCTCTCTCTCTCTCTCTCTCTCTCTCTCTCTCTCTCTCTCTCTCTCTCTCTCTTCTCGTCGTCTCTCTCTCTCTCTCTTCTCTCTCTCTCTCTCTCTCTCTTCTCTCTCTCTCACTCTCTTCTCTCTCTCTTCTCTCTCTCTGTGTCTCTCCCTCCCTCCCTCTCTGTATGTGTATGCGCCTGCTTCTCTGTATCTGTCTCTGTCTTCACTAGGGTAGCCTTTTAAAATAGGAGAATAAACAGATGTTTTTATGCTAGGAGTTGAGGGCTTCAATCCCAAAGTATAGTTATCCCTTCCACATTACGATTTTCCTCATTGTGTTTTCAGTATTTTTCAGCTACTGTAAACACTCCATAAAAGAAAAAGAAAAAAAAATTCAGATCTGTTCTCTGGTACAAAGGGAGGAACAAAAAAATTTAAGTAGATTTTCCAGATCATAGGAGTGCCAAGTCTCTAGCCCGGGTGACATGGAAGGGATACCTGTATTTCTAACAGATGTCACAGTGCCTACAAAACTAACTGTTTGATCGTCACAACCACCCTTTGAGGTAGATGCTATTATTATCCTCATTTTATAGTTGAGGAACCGGGTAGACAGAAGTTAAATGCCTTGCCCAGGGTTGCACAGCTAGTAAGTGTCGAGGTCACATTTGAACTCAGGTTTTCCTGACTCCAGGCTCAGTAGTCTCTCCATTGCACCACCTCAAATACAAAGATATCCTCCTGTCCTTCTGACTGTAGTGGGAACAACAAAAGAAGCTAGCTTGTGATTTTTTGCTGGGAAGAAGTGGGAGAAAGGTCAATGGCTACTATTTTACAGAGGGTCTCCTAGGGTGAGGTATACATTTCTTGATCCCATAGTTTCTCAAGCCCTTTGAAGGATTAAAAGAAATTGAGGGGGAATTGTTTGAGGAAATAGAACATTGGGAGATTTATCTTAACTAATACTGATCTCCACAAACTAGGTGTATTCCTCAAGGCTCTGTTTTGGACCCTCTTATTTTCTCTCTTGGTGACATCATTAGCTCCCTTAGGTTTAATTATCATCTCTATGTAGATTCCAGATTCATGTATCTAGCCCCAGCCTTTTCCTTTAGCTCAGTCTTATATCAGCAATTGCCTATGGGACATTTCAAATCGAATGTCCCAGTAGACATCTCACACTCAATATATATAACACTGAATTCATTATTTCCCCCCATCCCTCTTCCAAACAACCCTATTCTTGGAAAAGACACCACCATTCTAGTCACACAGGTTCATAATTTTGGAATGATCCTGGACTTCTTACTCTTCTTCTCCCCACATATCCAGTCAGATAAATAGCTATCCATCTTGAGTTTTTGATATCATAATCATTTCTTTTTAATCCCATTCGAACCTTTCTTCTAATGAGGGAAAACATTCAAACAAAGCCCATAGCATCTGAATATGTATGCCATATTCTACACCCATACTCTACACAGCTCTACAGAGAAGAGGAAGATGTGGTTTCTTTAGTTTTCCATGACAGATTGGTCATTACAATTCAGAATTCAATCATTTTTATGTTACTGCAGTCATATATTGTTCCCCTGGTTCTGTTTTTTTCCCATTCTGTAATATTTCATACAAGTCTTCCTATTTTTCTCTAAATTTCTCTTTTCTGTTTCTTATATACTTCTTCAAAGCATTCAAATCCATTATTTTAAATCATTCTCCAAATAATAGGCACCCATTTTATTTCCCAACTTTTATTTCCACAGAATATTGTTCTGAATATTTTGGTTATATTTAGAACATTTTTAATTGGTCTCCATAGGGTATACATGCACTGTAGTGTGTCCCATTAATTCTCCAAACCCCTCAAGAAGATGACACTAGAATACACTAGTCCCACTGTTGTATTCAGCTTCTGACCCCAGGAAAATGTTATTTCTGGTTTCTAGTTCTTAGATCTATCCACCTAGATCATTCTAGAAGGTTTCTTTTACTTTGATTCTCCTTGCATGCTGACTTGAGTAAGCTTGTACTGTAATTTTCACACCATACTTCCCTTTTCTTCCCCTCTCATCACTGCATCCCTATTATTAAATGCTCTACTAGAGATACCCAACAAACTTCATATTAGTTCTCATTTTAGCTTATAACATAAACTATCTCTGTCTTACATGTAACTAAAGATTCGTTTACCTTTCCTCTCATATCTAAAGTGGCAAAACTGATGGAGCTTCCCCCAGTTGAACTATGGTGCTAATCTTGGTTCCCATGGAATGATTGGGAGTTTGGATAACTTGGTCTGGAGATCAATATGATTTATATAATAATGAAATGACTAGCCTTTCTTTTTGATATTTTGTCAATTTCTCTCATTTTCACTTATCATTTACTTCCCAGAGTTGTTGTGAAGATCACTTGAGATAATAATTGTAAAGTATATAGCACAATGCTCAACACATGGTAAATCCCATAGAAATGTTAGTTATTATTATTATTATTATTTAAAAGAACAAAAGGGTGCTTACAAGAGATTGATGTAGAAGAAGAGATATCACTGACTTTGAAGTCTTTGCCTCAGATGAATAGTCTGGTCCCATTAATCTGTCCAGAAAAATCAATCAGTTGACAAGGATTAAGTACTTATTAGGTGCCAAATATAGTGCTAGACGGGGGGATACAATTATTCAGAAGGAAACAATTTTTATTTGCAAGGGCAGGAAGATAACAAGCACATATGTGAAATATATATGGAACAACTATAATAATAAATATGATTTCATACAAAATAGTTAAGTACAAGGTGGTGTGTTATTTGTTCTTTGTTTATGAAGAGGCCCTTGACTTTAGGAAGGCAATTGCATGACATGCAAGTGAATTGTATTTAGGTGAGGGAGGATTATGCAAGGTCACCTGCCTCACTTGTCCCTCCAGAGCCATCTGGGTCCAGTGGCCAGATATAGATCAGGATGAGTGGAGATGGTCCCAGATGCAGTAGATAGTTTAGGAGGGAAATTGAGGGAAGATATGAAGATGATAATGTTCTTAAAGGAAGAGATAGAGAGCATTCCAGGCATGTGAGCCAGAGGGAGCAAAGACAAGGAGATGGGACTTGTAGTATGTGAGAAACAAAGAATAACCCATTTTGGCTGGACCACAGTATTTTTCTTCATCTTTTTTTCCTTTGGAGAGCTGAGTCCCACCAAGAATGATGAGCTGAGTGATTCTGGGTCTCTGGAAATTATTGGAAATCTATTGGGAAGAGAGAAAAGAGAATTTGGGGTAAGGCAGAAAGAAATGCCAGTTCCACACTCTTTCTCTAAACCTGACTGGTCCCCAGGGGGTTCATAGGATAATATACTGTCTCATACCTAATTTCCCACATTCTGATAGTCAGGGTAATGGTCCTGTTCTCCCTTGTGGCTCCTCACCAGTATCTGACTCCTCCCTTAATTATTCCCTTGGTTCACCTGTTTTGAAGTCCCCATGACTCCAGGCACTTTCTGAGCCTCATTACTTTTCATCATCTTTTTGCTGAACGTTTTCTACTTCACCTCCCTTACCCTTAGTACAAGGAGTTTGACATTCCTCTCATCAATCTCTCCCCTCAAAGATGGCTGAGACCCAAAGGACTGCCTGCATTTATATTTAGGGAAAAGGGTCAGTGAAGAACCTCTCAGCCCTTTGATATACTTCTAGCATTCATCCTCCTAAGTGTCACCCACATCCCCTTGCCTCACATCCCCCCCCCCATTCCCGATCTACCTAAAAGATGGCACTATGGAAAGGGGAGACACAAATTTTCTAGAAACTATACCGTTCCATTCAACATGGATTGATCACTCATTGTCACTGGAGAAGATCCTTCTTTTATGAAGTTTACCATATAGTTGTGCAAATATTATATCATTATGGCATCATAAGATCGAGAGTTGGAAGGGACATTAGAAATGATCTTGTGTAATTCTTTCATTTTATAGAAGAGGAAACTGTGACTTTAAGAGAAAAAATGATTTGTTCAAAATCCTACATTTCTTCAGAGTGGGAAGAGTTGGACTCCCTTAGAGTCCAATATGTAGCAAAACAGGAGTCATTTCTACAATCTCCCCAGGAAGTAGTCATCTAGTTTTTACTTAAAGACTTTCAGTGAGGGGGAATTCACTGTCTTCTGAGAGAGTCCCTTCTAAATTGTTGAGATAAAGTTGAACCAGAATCTCCAACTTCTGCCTGTTGCACCTGATTCTATTCTCTAAAGATATGTAGAAAAAATCTTGTTGCTCCTTTCTTACATAAAAGCCCTTAACTACTTGAAAACAGGCATCATGTCTTGCCTTTCCTCCCAAATCTTTTTTTCTCCAGGCTTGACATCCTTAAGTCCTGTTTTTATTGTTGAATAATTTCAGCTATGTCTGATTCTTTGTGACCCCATTTGGGGGTTTCTTGGCAAAGATCCTAGAATGGTTTGCCATTCCTTTTCCAGTTAATTTTGCAGATGAGGAAACTGAGGCAAAGTGGGTAAAGTGATTTGTCCAACGTCACACAACTAGTAAGTTTCTGAGGCCATATATTAACAGGAAGAGGAGTGAATCCTTCTGATTCCAGATCCAATGTTCTATCCATTACACTACCTCACTGCCCTGGCTCCTGCTAACAATCTACATATATCATGAGCTTGAATCTCTTAACTATCATGATGATCCTTCTTTGATTATTCTCCAGCTTATTAATGTATTGTCTAAAATGTGATTCTCAGACCTGAACACAATAGTCTCTGTGGGATCTGGCCAGGGCAACACATTGCAGACCTATCAACACTATCTGGAACAAATATCCCATTCCTATCTAAGGCCAGGCTATCACATTAGCTTTTGTAGCTGTCATATTGAAATCTTGGCACAGACTGAATTTGTAGTTCACTAACAATCATATCTTTATTAGATAATCTGCTACCTAAGTTTTTCTATCTTATAACTGTAAAATTGATTTTTTTAAACAGTGAAAAACTTTGTTTTTAAAATTCAATTTTATCCTATTAGGAGCAGACTAATAAGGTCTAGTCTGTCAAGATCTTTTTGGGGCCTGATTCTGTCATCCAGGGTGTATTATCCTTCCCAGATTTGTGTCATCTACACATTTTACAAGCATGCTGTTCATGCTTTTATCCAAATGATTAATAAAAATGTTAAAAAGCATGGTGTCAGAGACAGATCCCCGGTGTAGTCCACTAAAGACTCCTTCTTTTGAAGTTGACACAAACCACTGACAACTCTAGTTGGTTCAAGCCATTCAACCAGTTTTGAATCCACCTATCAACAAGCCCACATCTTTACTTCATTTCCGTAAAAGAAGAATGAGAGCTTTTACAAAATGCAAATCTAGTCATATTGTTATCTCCAGCATTCCCTTGATCTAGCAGACTACTTCTCCTATCAGAGAAGGAAACGAGGCCAATCTGGTAAGAACTATTTTTGATGAAGCCATGCTGATTCTTTATGATCCCAGTTACCTTTTTACAATGTTTTCTAATCAACTCTTTAATAATAGATTCTAGAATTTTGTTAAGATTTGAAGTAAAGTTCAAAGGCCTATATTTTGCCAATTCCATTCTTTTCTTTGAAAAAATTTTTTTTAAAAGTAGTGATATTTTTGTTTCTACAATCCTGTGGTCCCTCAAAATATTCCTGACAGTGACTTAACAGTTAGCTTCATCTATTCTTTTAGCACCTTTGGATGTAGTTTGTCCTTGCCTGGTGATATACATTCATCCGGGGCTTGTGAGTATTCTATTATTTTGCTATTTATCTTTGGTTTTACTCCATATCAATCATCTTTGTTCTTTTTGTTCTTTTTTGTTATTTTTATCTTTCTTTTTCTTTTTTTCGCTGATGCAATTGGGGTTAAGTGAATTGCCCAGGGTCACATATCTAGGAAGTATTAAGTGGATGATTTGAACTCAGGTCCTCATGTCTTCAGGGCCAGCACTCTATCCACTGCACCATCTAGCTGCCCCTTGTTCTGTATTTTTAAGTCGTTCATTCTTGAAAGAGAAAGTTGGAGCAAAATAAAGAGTCCAACAGTCTCTTCTCCTCTCTATCATCTGTTGTCATCATCTCCTCCACTCTTATCAGCAGACCTATTCCTCTTGGAATCTCTTTCTCCTAAGATAACAAAATTTCCCTTTTTATTAATTTTTATGGTCCTTAACTTTACTTGATAGCTTTAGTTCATTCTGAGAATTAGTGTTTAAGATACTGTTCTTTGGAAAGGCATAGTGACCTGAGAGACAAGAGACTAGTTTGACTCATGCTCACATACTTTCTTGCTCTGTAACCATAGGCAAGTCACTTAAAATCTCAGTATTCCCATTTCTTTATTTGTAAAATGAAGATAAAACTTATATTATTTCCCTTCTAGGCTTGTCATATTATTGTAACATGCCATGGCTTTTTTATCTCCACTCCCCATGGCTTAATTATTTACTCTATCTTATGTGAATCCCTTTCCAGAATCTAAGCTGGCCAATCCCTTCATTTTGCAAATGGTGGGACTGATTGACTCTGGACTTGTCCAGTATCATATCCCTAAACTGAAATAGGATTTTAACTAATTGCTTAGTTTATTGTCCTACCTACTATACCATGGTGGAGGAAAATTACATTTTCCCTAAGAAATTTTCTGTCAGCTGGTGGATTTTAAAATTGTCATTGTGTTTTGGGGAAAAGATAAATTTAACATTCACTTTTGGGCACTGATTTTGACTTGGCCTTTCTAATTTCTCTGCTAGGATTTCCACTCTTGAGATAGTGAAGAGTATCTTTTATATAACTCTAATGGCAAAAAGGTGATGGAAGAAAATAAATCTGTTCCTAATAATTCTGGTGCAGAAGCTTTAGTTAGAGTATACAAGTTATTTTTTAAAATTTAATATTAATTTAAAATTTTGTGTTTCAATTTCTTTCCTTCCCTCTAATCTCCTTTTTACCTACTAAAAAAGAAAGTAATACAGTATCCATTATATGTGTGAAATCGTAGAAAATATTTTTCCATATTAGCCATGTTGCTAAAAAAAAAAAAGCAAGAAAAATAAACTGAAAAAATTTGCTTTAATAAGTTACAGTGAACTATTAGTGCTGCTTTAGTGCTTAGATAGAGTAAACCTCCTATCTCTATGATGTAATTTGAGGATTATTGGGAAGATTCAAGATGACCCCAATTCTCTTCTACCTGCCTGTCACAGTGACTAGAATTTGGAGTTCTAGTGCTTCAGGACTTTGTAAACTGATGTTTTTCCACCACTAACTTTATAACCTCTTTTAATGAGGTTTCTAGGATTCTAGCTACATCCCTTTCCCTTTAGTCTAAAGAATCTTAGAGATTCTAATTCTAAGAGGTATGTGGTCTAATTGGTATTTTATAATATCACTTCATTCAACCTCCTAACTTCCTGGGTTCCTTGATTTCAATTGACTGAGAGAAAAGTAGACCTCAATCCCCAGCATTCCATGATCTCTTAAACAAATGCATACTTCCTCTTAGGGTTTCTTTTTTTAAAGTTTACTACACAGGGAGGAAAAAAATATTAATTTAAAGAAAATAGGCTTATGGGATGAAGTCTGGTATACTTGAACCAGGAGTTAGATGCTCTACATTTAGAACCGGAGCTTATTCAAGTTATTTCTTTCATGTTTTACCTGAAGAAAAAAATCTAAGTTAGTTTGTGCATTCCTGGAATATGTATATTCTTCTCCATAGTCAAGCTCCTCTTTTCATTCTCATTTCCATTGATTCTCAGTCTTCAGGATTCCATTCTTGAGAACTTTCCATCCCTTCTCAACTCACTTTCATTGTAGAATTTTAGGCTACAAGATCCTACCTATCTTTTCTCTGATCTCTTTAAAATCTGCTCTCCCCAATCTAGGATGCATGCCAGATTACCTGGGATTCCTCTTCACTGTCAAAAATTCTAAGATTCCCATTATTTCATTTTGAGAAACCAGCGCCTCCTTATTAGTGAAAATCAAAACCAGAATATAATGTTCCCTCATTGTTTTTTTTGCTGTTTGAAAGATAAAATTATTGTTAGAGCAAGCTGAGAAATTATTAGCTGCTGTGTTCTTGGCAGAAAGAGAGCTCCAACATACGTCTAGATAATTGAAGTGCCCTATCAGTATTTTATCATGCTTTGTATCAAGCTTGTGACCTGTTTCCTGAACTTCTCATCCATTTCCTTTTCTTGCTCAAGTTGTCTGTAGTATGTTCAAATGGTCATGTTGCTTCTGTTTCTGCTTCTATTGATTTTAACCTAAATATTCTCCAATAAATCAATCCACAAGCATTAATTAAGCCCATATTATGTTGCAAGTTCTATAGTAGATGCTAGAGACAATCCCTCCCTTCAGGAAGCTTGTATTATACTACTCTCCATCATAATTCTCTCTTTTGCTGCTTAGAAGAATTCATGAATGAGAGAAGGGAAAGAAGGAAGGAAAAAAAAGCATTTGTTAAGAATTTATTATGTGCCAGGCAATGAGCTAAGCACTGGAGATACAAATGCAGGTAAAAGAAAGACAATTCCTGCCTTCAAGGAGCTTACATCCTAAAGGGGGATGATCATGAACAAAAGAAAGGAGAGGAGGAAGGTGTGGAATCTTGTTTTGAACAAAGTATATGTAGGAGAGAAGGTGGAAGATGAAGTTTAGCTGGCTTTGGCCCCTCTAGGGGACCGGCTTGCCAGAAAGATATTCCAGGTTGCAAGGTAATTAGATGTTCCCAAGTAAGAAGGGCTTGAGAGGTGATAAATGTTCTAAAATTAAGAAAACAATTTAGACATGGTTTTGAAGTCCAAAAGTTAGGATCAGAGTCTAGATGTAATTGAAAGAAAGACATCACAAAAGTAGAGAGAAAAGGCATTTGAGACATGATGATAGAGTTTAGAGATCGAAGGGAACTTGTCAGGGTAATATAAATAGTCTTAAAGCTTTCATAAGCTTCACAAAATCATTGTGTCACCTTTGAGAGGAAGGGGATGGATCTGGTGTTCTTTTCCCAGCATTCCTTGTCCAAGGCAAAAGTTCCTATCTTCTTTACACATCATAATATATTATTGATTCATAAAAGAGATGTGAGGTATCATGTGATGTTTGAAAGGAAGAAAGGGAATTATTGTCTTGAGAATACTGGAAGACTTCTTAGAAGAAGTGGCTTTTGATGTGATCCTTAATAAATGGTTTGGGATTTATTGGAGTAGTTTCCTACCTAGAACACGAAGATCAGATAACTAGGTAGGACAATAATTCACAGAGTGCCAGGTCTGAAGTCAAGAGGAATCATCTTCCTGAGTTCCAAAGTGATCTCAGACACTTGATAGTTGTGAGAACCTGGGCAAGAAACTTAACCCTATTTGCCTCAGTTTTCTCATCTGTAAAATGAGCTGGAGAAGGAAATGACAAAGCACTTCAGTATCTTTACTAAGAAATTCCCAAATGGAATCAGACCCAACTGAACAACAAAAACAACAACACTAGAATCAGACTCTCAGGTACAGGGCCAGTTTTTGCAGAATTTTATTGATGAAGCATTCACAAACTTTAGGGTCTTGAAAAAATTATCTTCTTCATTTTTTCTACCTTCTCAGTTATAAGTTCATAATAGTACATGCATTTGTATGGCACTTTACAGTTTTCAAGTAGTTCCTTTATAAAATCCCCACAAAACAGGTAGTACAGTCTTAGAGTAGATAGAGTTCTGGGTCTGGAGTCAGGAAGACTCAAATTCAAATCCAGCTTCAGTCATTTTACTATCTGTACAACCTTGGACAAGCCAGTCATCTCAACTGTAAAATAATAATAATAATAATACACCTAATAATAACACCTAACTCTCATGATTATTATGAGGATCAAATGAGATAATTATAAAGCATTTAACAGTACCAGCAGCCTAGTAGATTCTGGAAGGATCTTATATCATCATCATCACCTTCCTCTTCCTCATCACCATCATCATCACTACTGTCATCATTACCACCATCACCATTAGTGTTATCCCCAGAACAGTAAATATATAAAAGAATATTAAGATAGTAATTAATTCTCAGACTGTTTCTAGTTGAATTCCCTTGAAATATGAGAATAGTCTAAAAGAAACAGAAACAGCTGCCTCCTGTTATAATGTTTTAAGCTACCTTTTTGAGTCTCTCCTTTGAGTCTTAACTACAATGCTGAGAAGAAAGATCCAGTGCTCTTATTTTCTGCATTCTATGAAAGGAGAAACCAATGATCCAAGGTCATTAAGGGACTAAACCATGTCACAGAACTAGAAGTGATAGAAGCAACTTTCCAACCCAGGTCTTTTGATTCAGGACACTATTCACCACCACCACCAATCCATTACCCTCGCTTTATAAATGAGAATACTGAGATCTAGAGTGATCATTGCTATGTTCAAATTCAGGCAGAAAATGAGGAGCAAATGAGATTTGAAGCCAACTTTTTTTGCATTTTACTATGTTTCCTATTATCTTTTTTTCATTGAAAGCCCTGCTAATTAATTTGTTTTGTTCCATATGTAGAAACTGGCCCAATTGCACATCAGCAACATCTAGTTTCTCTTGGTGAGCAACCAAGAGCCCAGACAAGACCTAGAGAAACATTCAGAGTTTTTCCAAACCACTGGGGCTGTTGGTTCTGTCTTCAGATAAGAAGGCTAAACAAACCTGGACCCAATAGGGATCTGGCACTCCTGTCTTTTCTCTGCCTTTCAAACTCATCAAAGCCCCAATTTCCAAAGCTTGAATGTCTCACAAGTACCTTCAAATGGGTTTGATTGTTTTTTTTATTGTGCTTATCACAAATGCAGGCAACTTCCCATTCTCCTGGATGGTAGAAACCACTTTCAGAGTGTGCTGACAGTTCTGCTGGGTTTGAATGGCTCTTGCAATTTTTCTCCTTTTGAGCAGGGATGATTTAAAGCTCAGGGAAGCCTCATCTGCAAATAGAGGTTTTCCCCATGCCTATCATACACCATATTTCCTTGGGACCTTTGTGAAGCAACACTTTGGAGTTCTGTGAGCTCTGGATCTAGAGACAGAAATCCTGGGTTCGAGACTCTAAAACTTGATAGCTGTGTGATTCTGGGAGAGTTAAAGTAGATTTTGTTTTTTAATTATGAAGCATTTATTTTTTTCACTCCTTGAAGATCTCTCTTCCCAGTAAAATAATATACAATGTTGAGTAGAATAATTCTTATATTGGCCATGGCCAAAATTAGTCTCATTCTGTATATTAAGTCCATAGCTTTCCATCACTGAGTCTCTGGAATCATGGTTGATCATTGCAGCTATCAGAGTATTTATGTCTTTCAAAATTATTCATTTTTACAATATTATTATTAGAATACAAATTTTTCTTTTGGTTCTGCTCACTTTATTCTACTTCAGGCCATACAAATCTTCCAAGGTTTCTCCAAAATTTTCCCTTTTGTCATTTTAAAAGGCACTGTAGTATTCCCTTATTTTCACACAGCATAATTTGTTTAGCCATTCCTTAATGATGAGCTTCCCAGGGATTATTATTTTTAATAATCTATTTTTAAATTATTTAATATTTTTATTTTCCTCATTTACATGCAAAACATTTTTTATAATTTTAATTTAAAACGTTGAATTCCATATTCTCTCCCTTCTTCTCCACCCCCCACTTCCCATTAAGAAGGCACATGTGAAATTAGGCAAAACATTTTCATAAAAGTTAAGTTGTGAAAGAAAACATCAATCTCCCCCTGCCCTCCAAAAAAAAAACTTGAAATGATCTAGACATTCTGGAGAGCAATCAGCAACTGTGCCCAAAGAACTTTAAAACTGTGCATATCCTTTGACCCAGCAGAGCCATTAATGGGTCTGTATTCTAAGGAAATCGTAAAGAAGGGAAAAGGGTCCACATGAGCAAAAATGTTTATAGCATCTCTTTTTGTAGTGACAACAAGTTGGAAAATGAGTAGATGCCCATCAATTGAGGAATGGCTGAATAAGTTGTGGTATATAAATATAATGGAATATTATTGTTCTATAAAAAATGATGAACAAAAGATTTTAGAGAGGCCTGGAAATATTTACACAAACAAATGCTGACCAAAAGGAGCTCAGGAATACATTAGGAATTCTTAGGAAAACAAGGACCAGGAATATATTGTCAGCAAGAATTTGTGATGATCAACTACGGAAAAAGATTCTTTTCAATGGTTCAGTAATCCAAAGCAATCTCAATAGACTTTGGACAGAAAATGTCATCTGTATCCAGAAATAGAACTGTGGAGATTGAATGTAAATCAACATATGTTTTGTTTACTTCTTTTTTTTCTATTTTTTTCATCTTTGCTCTAATTTTTCTTTCCCAACATGATTCAAAAAACAATGTGTATTAAAAATAAACAAATTTTTAAAAAAGAAAAATGCACAAAAAAAGTGTGCTTCACTTTGTATTCAAACACAACCAGTTCTTTCTCTGACTATAAGACAGCATTTTTCATCATAAGTCTTTCAGAGTAGTCTTGGATCATTATATTGTTGAGAATCACAAAGTCATTCACAGGTGATCATTCTGTAACATTGCTACTACTTTGTACAATGTGCATTTCACTTTGCTTAAGTTCATGGAGGAATTTTCAGATTTTTCTGAGAGCATCCTGCTTATCATTTCCCATAGAATTCTAATATTCCATCATAATCACATACCATAATTTATTTAGTCATTCTCTAAATGATGAGCAATTTTAATTTCCAATTCTTTGCCCTGAGGAGAGAGTTTTTATAAATATTTTTGTACATATACACACATATATCTTTATTTTTAATCTCTTTTGGGATTCATGCCTAGTTGTGGTGTTGTTAGGTCAAAGGATGTGCAAAATTTTATAGTTTTTTGGGCATAGTTCATATTTTTGATTATTTATGAATTTGGGAATGGCTCTTATTTTTTAAAAAAATAATCTACAGCACAGAAATTGAAATGGTATGAAAAACCTGGTATTTATTGTTATACTTAGACAAACAAAAAGAAAAACCTGAACAAAGATTAAACAAAATTATGTCAGTGACAGAGAAATTATTCTTTAAGTATTTCAATTTTGTACATTGTTCTTAGCTTATAACAGTTAAAGAAAGGACAAATTCATAATCCCAAGCTTCCTGCAATGTCATGAAAATTGAACTAACTTAAATAGTGTCATAATCTCATACATAAACAAATCTAGTTAAATAGACTTTATAAGAAAACCAAACCAAGTTACAGATTGAATTAAAAGTAGACTGAATGAGGATGAAAGATTTACATGTTGCTAAAAAGTCAGGGAGATTTGAGATTTTTCTGGCTTCTTATCTAAAGAATGTTTAAGGCTTTAAGTAAATTTATCTTTCCCATGAGACAGGTTTTGATCAGATGATGTTAATATGAACAGAAAACAGACTCTCCTTTAATCTAAAGTTGCAAAAGAAATGACCCTGAGCCACAAATATATGAAAATTAAGAAAAGGAAATTAAAAACCAAAGATTGTCATTATAATAATAAGTGATATTTTCCAAGGCTAATATAACTCTAGAAGACAGGTGTTATAAATGTTTTCATCTCCATTTTACAGATGAAGAAACTGAAGCTCAGGCAGGTTAAATGATTTGCCCATGGTCATATAGCTAGTAAATGTCATGGGCAGGTTTCAGACTCAGCTTTTCTTTTGAAATTTCAAGTTTAACCTAAATGAATTGCTTTTCTGTTCAAAGGTCTAGGACCTCATTGTTGAGGATCCCAAATCCCCATAGAAAAGTTGCAAATAATTATCAAAGATATCTCTTACCTTCCCATCATAGCTGACAGTTATACAGTCTATTATATATTTTTTTTAAATGTTCTCACATTCTTCACATTTGATCCTTGTGAAAGAGATCATGCAAGTGTTACTATCTTGCTTTCACAGAAAAAAACCTGAGGTTCAGAGAGGTTAAATTATTTTTTCCAAGGTCCCACAGTTTTTATATGTTAGGGCTGAGCTTTAAAGCCAAGTTTCTTGGATCTTAATCTAGTGATTTTGTCAAAGTCCCATATCTGCCTTCTATGAGTGAGGGAAGATGTTCATCGTTTGGGTAGCCGCCTCATGTCTGCTACTTCAAATCAGAGGGGTTCCAGAACACTAGGATATACTCTTACAAATTAATAAAAACAAAACAAAAATCCTCCTATGAAAAGTTACTCCTTCAGATTGACTATTCTCCTAGCAAGAAACAAAATATCTTCTGATTCTGTAGATTTTAGCCCTGGACATTGTCAAACACAGATGATTTTGACTAGTCTCTTCCCAGCTTTGCTAGGGAATTTTTACAATAGTATCTCTGGGTCTGGTTAGAGGAAGGGAATTAATTCAAAACCTTATATGATAATAAACTTCATTCCTACAGTGTCTTATGTTCAATCCAATCCTGCCTAGAATCTTAAAAATCTAGTCAGGAGATTTTTAAGGTGAAAAGTGAGGCATAAGAAAAAAACTTCCCACAAAAATATGTGAGTGGTTATTTTGATAGCAAAAATTTCCATCCCAGCCAACCATTCAAAAGGGCATGAGTGGAGAGATGTTCAGTAAATTCTAGAAGCCAGGAGGATATTTGATGGCCTCTAAGGTCCCTTCCAGCTCTAAATCTATGATCCTATTATCCTATGTTCTGTGGATAATTCATTCCAACTAAAATAGCTAAGAGATCTGTAAAAGAAGCAGGTAACAACACAGGAAGAAGAATAACAGAAGACAGAACCAGTATTTCTCAGGAGTCAGCATTCAAGAAGAGAGCTAACAATAAAACTCATAGCCTCAGATAGTCATATACAAATGCACCAAGTATAAATAATAAACTAGGTGAATCAGATATCCTAATACAAAAAGGCAATTTAGCCTCATAGATATAACTAAGACTGAGTTGGATTCATAACTAAAATTTGACACTGGAAAGGTGTGCCTTCTTCAAAAGAAATAGAATAAAGAGGGAAGGTGTAATGCCTGTGGTCAATGAAAAATATTAATATGGAACTTTGTGTTTTAAGGTACAGATCTACCAGAAATAATTTTTCTGATTTAATATTTTAAATCTAAGCATTTCCAGCTTAGAAAGACATATTTCCTGTCTTCTCCCCTTTCCCTGTCCCCCCATACCTTCAAACATCTCTTCCCCAGGATAATTTGAGGTAACAATTATAGCAATCTTGAACAAGGATAGATCTGTACTTTGGTAAAATTACAGTTTGGAGTTCACATTCTCCTCCCCCAATAGAACAATAGTCACTCAATCTTTTCCTAAAAATACTCTATTTATTCCATGACCATTGCTTCCTCTTTTTCTGAGATAGCCAAAGAGACCTCCTCCAAAGGATCAATAGTCCAATTCCTTCTAAATTAGGAAGAGGGTACTGCTTTTAGGTGGATCATAGGATCATTCCCTTCTGGGAATGCAAAAGGCAATGATCTTAAACAGACAAGGGGATTTTTTCATTCTTGTTTTTCTAAGATTGGTTGCCACTTTAAATCTATTTTCCTGAGGCACTGGGTTTTTTGGTTTGTTTGTTTTCTTCTTGACCTTCCATACGAGTTCCTAAAGGGAAAAAGTCTGAAAAGGATTTTGTCTGAAGAAGTATTTATTTCTCAATATTTTCAGATGAAGGTTTATTAACCTTCTACAGGAAGCCTTTCCTGATTCCCCTTAATCGGATAGTATCTTCCCTCTGTTGATTATCTCCAATTTATCCTGTATATAGCTTATTTGGACTTAGCTATTTCCATGTTGCCTCCCCTATTAGATTGTGAGTTTCTTGAGATTAGGGGTTATCTTTTCCCCTTTGTATCACCAACATTTAGCATAATACCTGACACATAGTAGGCACTTAATATTTATTGACTGATATAATCCATATACACTAATTAGGGCTGATGGTATGTTAATAAAGCATATGCAATCAACCTTTAGTGACTATTTAATAATACAAGCATCAACCCTTCTAAGTACAAACCCACAACCTGGATTGCTAAAGGTCTTAATAAACATATTTTGTACCAGTGCTCATAAGAACATTCCCTCTCTGCACTTGTGGAGGCCATGTTTCTCGCTTCCAAGTGGCTTTCTGGCAAATTTCCATCAATCAACACTGCTCTAGAGAGAAGACTGGATTATCACAAATCCAATTTTGTGGATAGTAGAAATCAGTCCTAGTTATGACCCAGGAGCAGGCGGAAAGCTGGGACCTCTGGTGGATTTTCTTTGTTTTTTGTTTTGATTCTGGTTAAAGGTGTTAACAGTTTATATATAATTTCTGATTGGTGGTGATGAAAGGAAATTATCAAAAGTAATGTCATAAGCAAGTTTTATCCAATTTTAGACTCATATATATAGACACCATTAACAGATGTTTACCAAATCTAAGGGACACACATATCATTACTTGTTTCCTAAATTTGGAGAATACATATGTCATTAATAGTCATTTATAAATTTGGGAGATATACAAATTTGCCAAATTATATCACCCAAGTGCCTATCTGAATGCAGCAAAACAACTTATATAACAACTACTTCTTAACAAAATGGAGACTTGCAATTAAATGTAGTTGTTTATTCTATGTAAACATACTTATTCCCACTACACTGATACTTCTATGAATTGTATATTCAATTTAACAAATATTGAATTTAAAACATACAAGTTAGGGGAATTGTGCTAGGTACTAGGGATACAAAGAAAAAACAAAATAAAACAATCTGTGCCTCATTGAACTTACATTCTACTTGGAGCAGTTGTGAGGGTGGTAACAACACTTATAAGTAAATATAAAGAAATTTGGAGGAGAGAATGTTGTCATTGGAGAAAATCCCAGGAGAGGCTTTATGGAAGAGGTGAAATTTGAGTTGAGTGTATAAGCTTGGATAAAGCTTGGATAAAGATTCCAAGGAAGCAGAGAGAAGGAACCAGAGCATTCCAAGAATGGGAAATAGCTTCTGTAAATGCATAAAGGCAGGCAATGGAATATCTAGTCTGCAGAACATCTAGTAGGATAATTTTCTTGAGACAGAATTCTTGAAGAAGAATATTGTGGAAAGTTAGGTTGGTGCCAAATTATTGAGATTTTAAACTCCATGTTGAAGATAGTGTGTTCTTTATCCTAGAGGACAATGAAAGCTTTTCAGCAGGATATATGTGATAACACAAGGAAATTCAAAAACCTGAATGATACACACAGTGGACAGCATTCAAGCCAGATCAATAATGGCAGAAACCAAAACAATACGGTGGTATTCGACTGATCATCTGGTTATAAGGAGGAAACAAATGAGTATTTGGGGTTATAGATCACAAAGCTAACATGGCTTGGTGGTGGTAGGACTATCCCAGATAGTTATTGGATCTCCTTTTCTGTGAAAAGCAAAGCAGCTGATGAATTTATGACTTGTAATGATCTTTTAATTCTTAATCGATATAGGAAGCAACAAGAGGAATGGTCATTCTGAACTTGATTCTAACCAAATAAGGATGAACTAATTCCTGAAATGTTTGTTT